>NC_134355.1:505613279-505714932 GCF_048569485.1 Anomaloglossus baeobatrachus | reverse complement strand
TTTTTTTTAAAGTTTATTTATTTATTTTTTTTTATACTATAGGACATGAAGGTGAACACGGCTGATTTCATGCAACTATATGCCTTTTATTCCTGGCCCAATGTTGTTCTTTGCTTCTTTGGAGGATTTCTCATTGACCGAGTGTTTGGAATTCGGTAGGTCTCTCTCAAAAACCTTCTATTGGCCACATAAGTTTTTGTTCCAAAATATGTTGGCATTTACACGTACGTCTTATGCTGCCAAAAAGAGCATAACATATATAGCAATGCTGTCAGAAAACTTATGGATTTGTATATATGCACTGATCTCTGTATTGAGACGTGACGTAATCCTGTCCTTTAAAGGCTTATTCCCATCTCAAAGACCCTACCCCCATATGTAGTGGTAGCAGTATAAGCCGCAGCAAATGCCTCCAATTAGAAATGTAGTATAGTTCTCCTGATATAGCCGTGTTGCTTGGGATAAACCAGTTCTGCACCTATAGTGTGTGTTCTGATCACAGGATTAGTGACTGGTACCCAGCACTGTATTCTTGAGTTGATGGCTCTCAGCTTTGTGTTGGAAGGGAATTAGAGCTATAATAGCACTGTCATAAGAAAAGTGAAGTAATAATCATCTGAGTGATTTGTCTTTTTTCTCCATTTACAGATTGGGAACTATAATTTTTAGCCTGTTTGTCTGTGCAGGGCAGGTAAGCACCAGTGCAATAATACATTCATAACCATATACCGTATTTTTCGGATTTATAAGACTCACTTTTCCTCCCAAAAATTTGCGAGGAAAATGGGTGGTGCGTCTTATAAGCCGAATATAGCTTGCTGGTGTGTGCTGGAGAAGGGGTCACAGGAGGCAGGAGCGATGTGGAGTGGTGGGCTCTGCTGCTCTGTGGGCTCTCCAGCGCCGCAGTGGGTGAGGCAGGGACCACCATCCTAAATGTCGGCGGTGCGGGCTTAAAATTATCGTGCTTTGAGTCAGTGCATGTGCAGGTACAGCTCTCGGATCTCATCTACGCACACGCCGCCTCCAGCCAATTGATCTCACAGCAGCAAGGAAAATGCTGCCTAGAGGTGGCAGATGAAACTAGGCTTGTTTATTGAGCTGATAGCTCAGTCTGCGCGTGCGCCGACTCCTTACACCATTTCTTTAAAGTCAGCACCACTGACATTCAGGATGGTGGCCCCTGCCTCACTGCCTGCAGCAAAGCCTCTTAGCGCTGCCGTCCGCAGCGAGCACCTGGGACACCCGTTACACAGACGGTAACACCGCCCCGCTCTCCTCAGACCCCGCTCCGCTGCCGCCCCCTCCAGTAACACACCACCAGATTATAAGATGGACATCGTGTGTGGTTTCTCCCCCCCCCCCCCCATTCTCATTTTGGGGTGCATCTTCTAATCCGGTGCATCTTAAAACGAAAGATATGGTAACTTAAAGGCAGCTTGTCTTCTTATTCATGCTGCCCATACCACGGACAGAACGAGTCTCACTAACTGCGTGATTGCAGCCAGGTAGGTTTTACTATGAAAGGCTGCAGCATTTCTGAATAAACTCTTTGTAAAGCCGCCCAGCGACTGTACCTGAAATGACTAGTCCGAGACAGTTCCTGGCGACGTCTCTTTGATAGATTTCTCCCTGTGTGCATTTGGGGACATCTGTCAGTTAAAAGCAAAAAGGATTGAGGTCCAGAGAAGTCACCAAGGACCTGTCCCAGACTCGTCATGTGAGATGCACATTCTCGGTCTACAGCATTTCAGAATATAACACACGACTGCAATAACTGAGCCAAAGACTTTGCCGCTGCTTGTTGTTCAGGCAGCATAAATCAGGTGACTGGTTCCCTTTGACCCCTTCAGCCCCAGGGCACTTTCCATTTTTGCGGTTTTTGTTTTTTGCTCCCCTTCTTCCGAGAGCCGTAACTTTTTTATTTTCTTCATCGTTCCTTATGGGAGACCCAGACCATGGGTGTATAGCTTCTGCCTCCGGAGGACACACAAAGTACTACACTCAAACGTGTAGCTCCTCCCTCCTAGCATATACACCCCCTGGTAGCCAGTCCTAGCCAGTTTCAATGCTTTGTGTTCAGGAGGTCACACACACACATGCATTCTCTGATTTTTTTGGATTTCAAAGATTTGGAAGAAAAGCGGGTCCAGTCTGGACTCCCGGCATGTCCCTTCTCACCCCACTGTGTCGGCGGTGCTGTTAAGGTTGATTTTCCAAGGCTGGTGCCTTCACATGCCGCGCTCCTTCACCATCCCCTGGGGCTCTGGCTTGAAGTGGGAGCCATCACGGTTCTCACTGCTTTGCAGGAGACCGGTCTCCATCCGCAGCCCTTTCAGGATTCTGCCGGACGGAGCGCTCACCTCCCAGGGACCTGGCACCTGCGTCTCACAAGCTAAGTACTGAGACGTTTTTACCACAGAAAGTGGTCTTTCCAGGGGTCCCTTTTACTTTATTTATTGGGGAGAGTGTTTTATGATTGTGTTAACATTTCCGGCCAGTTCGCCAGTTTTCACTGGAGAACCGCTTCGCCCGAGGCCTAGTTTCGGTTTTCACTGCCCCTGCATGTCAGTCATGCAGAGGGACAGTGCAGCTCCGCCCAGCGGCTGTTGAGCACAGGGAACGGACACTCCTCACTGAGGAAGGATTCCCTCCCCTGTCTACCTCATTTGCCTGCTCTCAGAGTAGGCCCCGCCCCCTCTCCTCGCTCCGGTCGCCATTTTCTCAGCGTTCTCAGTGTCTGCATAGGCACAGAGATTCCACATTGTGACAAATGGGGGCCTGGGCTGGGGGTCTGGAGGGCACAGAAGTGTATGTTAAACGGTCTGGCAAGCCACAACCTCCGGTTGTGCAGCTGCTTATATTCTCTGTTTATATACTCTGCTGGGGGTCATTCTGGACAGAGCCCCCACTTCTGCAGCATGTCTCACATCAGAGCAAGGCTGCAAGGCTGTTCTTAATATGCACTGCATGTAGACTCGTACTGCCTGTACCGAGCACATAAAAACAGTGGTCCCTCAGCCTGGAGGCTCATCAGTGGTCCCTCCAGCTGCTCCGACTCCAGTGGCTGAACCCCCGGTTGGGGTAGAATCCGCTCTTCCAGGGGACAGCGGTCCTGGACTCTGCTGAGCATGCATTAGCTCCCTTCTCAGGGCGCTTCTGCTGCTACGGCTCGCTCAGCAAAGCTCACATGGTCTCAGACCCCGTCCTCCTAAAACGGAGACGCAGGGTCCCCTGTCCTTCCCCGTCCCGCAGCTCTAATTCACGAGCTGACTCTCTTGACGGGGAGGATGTCTTACTAGGGGCTCGGACACTACTTCATGTACCATTGATCTGTCCGAAGGTGATGCAGATGCTAATGATTTGATTATGTCCATTATATTTGTACTGGACCTCCATCCGCCTGTATCAGGGGAGCATCCCCCTCTGCCAGAAAGGCATCAGTATACCTTAAAGAGAACAAGGAGTGTGTTCCTTAACCACTCCAGTTTTCAGCCCACTGTGACCAAGCCCAGAACTTGTCCTGACAGACGCTCCCAAAGCGTGGTTCTGATGACTGTTTCCCCCTTCCACCAGAGGTGGTCAAGGAGTGGGCTCATTCACCAAGGGTAGTCCCTCCGGTGTCTAAACTTTCAGCCCGGATAGTTGTATCAGTGGCTGACGGCACCTCTCTAAGGATCCCACTGTACATTAATTCTGTGCTGGACCTTAATCCGCCAGAGTTTGCCTTGCCTAAGAGAACGAGGAGTGTGTTCCTTAACCGCTCCAGTTTTCAGGCCACTGTGACCAAGCCCAGGGTCTGCTCTGACAAACGCTTCCCAAAGCGTGGTTCTGATGACACTTTTCCCTTTCCACCAGTGGTGGTCAATGAGTGGGCTCATTCACCAAAGGTGGCTCAGCCCGGACCGTTGTATCAGTGGCTGATGGCTCCTCACTTAAGGTTTTGCTGTCCGCCAGGTTGTCCTTCTGGCCAAATCTGTATGGAGGCGGCAGGGACCTCGTTCTCCTCAGCTTTTGCAGCAGTGCGGGCTTTCAAAGCCATCTCTGCTTCTCTAGAGGAGATGCATTCCCTCACAGGGACTCTGTCCGAAATGGTTGCCTAACTTCCAGACTTCAGTCTTTTCATCCTATGCCATGTCTGCCATGCTGGAGACTCTCACCGCACTGCGGTGGCCTCGGCTAATTTCCTCGCTATCCGCAGGCTCCTGTGGCTTCGGAAGTGGAAGGCAGATGCTTCTAAAGAAGTTCCTTGCTGTGCTCCCCTTTGCTGGGACCAGACTATTCGGGAACAACTGGATGAAATTATTAAGGAAGCTCTTGGCGGGAAGAGTTCTTCCATGCCACAAATCTAAACCAGAAACCTGTCCAGGGCAGGAATCAGTCGAGGTTTCGTTCTTTTCGTTCCTCCATCTGATCGTTCTCTAAGCCCTCGGCTTCGTCCACTTGCTCAGCCAAGGATCGTAAACCCAAATGGCGCACGAAGCCGCGTCCACAGAGGACCGCAGGAGATGCCACTAAGTCAGCCTCCTCCTGGCTATCTGGTCACGCCAGCAACGTCCTCGGTCGGTGGCAGGCTCCCCACTTTGGCGACGTATGGTTTTAACACGTCTCCGATCAGTGGATGCGGGATTCCATCTCCCACGGCTACAGGATAGAATTCTATCCAGGCCGCCAAACAGATTTTTTCTGTCAACTCCCCCCTGCTCCAAGGCCGCCGCCTTCTCACAGGCCGTGGCATTCTTGCAGGCCAATGGAGTAATTATACCGGTTCCCGACTGGGAACGGTTCTGAGATTTCTGCTTAAATCTATTCCTAATCCCCGAAGAGGGCGGTGCCTTCCGACCTGGATCTCAAGCTTCTCAAGCATGTTCAGGTACGGCATTTTCGCATGGAGTCTCGGCGATCAATCAATGACCCAAGGAGATTCCCTGGCATCCATCGACATCAGAGATGCCTATCTGCATGTGCCAATCGCAGTTTCACACCAGCGTTGGCTACGTTTTGCAATCGGAGTGGTCCAATTCGTGGCTCTTCCCTTGGGGTTAGCCACGGCCCCTCGAGTTTTCTCAAGGTCGGGGCAGCTGTGATTGTGGTCCTGCACCTCTAGGGGTTGGCAGTGATCCTTTTGCCCTGGACGGCCTTCTAGTCTGGCCTTCATCCAGTGCAGACTGTTAGCGGAGTGCCTCGCTCACTCTCGCCACTCTAACCAATTCGGGTGGCTTGTCATTCTGTCAAAGTCCACTCTAACTTCGACCCAGAAGTTCACGTATCCAGGGACGCAATTCGAGACTCTCGGCACTTGTGAAGCGGCCCTTAGTCAAACAGCAGTCCCTCCGCTGGCGGTCGACGTCGTTCCATCAGGCACCTAATACAGGTGCTGGATCAGATGGTGGCGTCAATGGAAGCGATTCCCTTGCCCAGTTCCACCTGCGTCCTCTGCGGCTGGATATTTTCCGCTGTTGGAACAAGCGGACTTCCTCCTTCCACTGGGTGGTGGCTTCGCCACAGACCAGGGGCTCGTTTCAGTGGTGGCTTCGACCCCTCTGTCTCAGGGACGCTCCTTCCTGGCCCCGTCCCGGGTGATCCTCACCAGGATGCTATTCTATCCGGCTGGGGAGCAGTATATCTCCGCCATGGAGCGCAGGGCACTTGGACTCTGTCCGAATCAGCCCTCTGGATCAATGTGCTGGAAATCAGAGCTGTGTTTCTAGCTCTCTAAGCCTTTCACCATTTGTTGGCGGCTAGGCACATTCGAGTCCAGTCAGACAACGCGACAGCGTTTGCCTACATCAAACTCCAGGGCGGGACACTCAGCCGCCTGGCAATGTTGGAGGCTCAACGCATTCTTCAGTGGACGAAGGACTCCTAGTCCACCATATCCGCAGCCCACATCCCAGACGTGGAAAACTGTGGCAGATTATCTCAGCCGTCCAACCGTGGTCCACGATCCTCAGGTTTTTGCGGCAGACGCACTGGTTCAAGTTTGGTCCCAGCTTCGTCTGTCTTACGTGTTTCACCCTCTAGCTCTTGCCCAGAGTCCTGCGCAAGATCAGTAAGGAGGGCCGTCGGGTCATTCTCATACTCCAGACTGACCCAGGTAAGCTTGGTACCCTGACCTGCTCCATCTGTCCGTAGAGTTGCCATGGCATCTTCCGGACCGTCCAGACCTTCTCTCAAAAGGTCCGTTTTTCCGCCAGAATTCTGCGTCTCTCAGATTGACGGCGTGGCTCTTGAGTCCTGGATCTTGACGACTTCTGGTATCCCTCCTGAAGTCATCTCCACTATGACTCGAGCTCCGAAGTGTCCTTTGGCCTTTTGGCCTTGCCGACCCTCCTGTCCCTTCTACAGTCCGGTCTACAGCTAGGACTATCCCTCAATTCCCTTAAGGGACAGGTCTCGGCTTTGTCAGTGTTGTGCCAGCGGCGTATCGCCCGGCTGGCTCAGGTGCGCTTCTTCATGCAGGGCGCATCTCACATCATTCCGCCTTACCGGCAGCCTTTGGAGCCCTGGGACCTTAATCCGGTCCTCACGGCTTCCGGAAACCCCCCTTTGAGCCTCTTAGGGAGGTTTCTTTGTTTCGTCTTTCACAGAAAGTGGTCTTTCTAGTGGCCATAATTTCCCTCAAGAGAGTCTCTGTTTTGGCTGCACTATCTTCGGAGTCACCCCCTTTTTTTTGTTTTTTCATCAACACAAGGTGGTTCTCCGTCCGACTCCGGACTTTCTTCCTAAGGTGGTTGCTGCTTCCACCTTAACCGGGGCATTTTCCCTGCCTTCCTTTTGTCCGGCTCCTGTTAATCGCTTTGAAAAAGCGTTGCATATCCTGGATCTGGTGCGGGCGCTCCGGATCTATGTGTCTCGCACCGCTGTTCTTAGGCGGTGCACCTCTCTTTTGTGCTGACCACTGGTCAGCGTAAGGGTCTCTCGGCATCTAAGCCGACCCTGGCTCGTTGGATTAGGTCGGCCATTTCCGATGCCTACCAGTGTACTCAAGTGCCTCCCCCGCCGGGGATCAAGGCACACTTGACCAGAGCTGTCGGTGCCTCTTGGGCTTTCAGGCACCAGGCTACGGCTCAGCAGGTCTGTCAGACTGCCACTTGGATTAGTCTGCATACCCTTTCGAAGCACTACCCAGTGCATGCTCATGCTTCGGCAGATGCGGGCTTGGGCAGACGCATCCTTCAGGAGGCTGTCGCCCATTTGTGAAGTTAGGTTTCGCCTACTTCTCAGTTTTTCTGTTTATTCCCACCCATGGACTGCTTTAGAACGTCCCATGGTCTGGGTCTCCCATAAGGAACGATGAAGAAAAAGAGAGTTTTGTTACTTACCGTAAATTCTTTTTCTTATAGTTCCGACATGGGAGACCCAGCACCCTCCCGATTGCCTGTTGGCAGGTTTCTTGTTCCGTGTGTTTTCACCGGCTGTTGTTGTTGTAGACAGAGGTTCCGGTTGTTCCGGGTTTTACTCTGTCTCTACTTGTGGGTGGATGTCCTCCTTCAGCTTTTGCACTAAACTGGCTAGGACTGGCTACCAGGGGGTGTATATGCTAGGAGGGAGGAGCTACACGTTTGAGTGTAGTACTTTGTGTGTCCTCCGGAGGCAGAAGCTATACACCCATGGTCTGGGTCTCCCATGTCGGAACTATAAGAAAAAGAATTTACGGTAAGTAACAAAATTCTCTTTTTTTCCGTCAATCTTGCTATATGAGGGCTTATTTTTTGCGGGACGAGTTGTAATTTTAAATGAAACCATATGTTTTACCATATAGTGTACTGGAAAACAGCAAAAAAATTCCAAGTGTGGAAAAACTGCAAAAAAAGTGTGATCGCACCATAGTTTTTGGGATGTTTTATTCTCAGTGTTCACTATATGGTAAAACTGATGTGTGGGTATGATGCCTGAGGTCGGTGCGAGTTTGTAGACACCAAACATGTATAGGTTTACTTGTATCTAAGGGGTTAAAAAAAAATTCACAAGCATTTCCAATAAAAGTGTCGTACGTTTGCGCCATTTTCCGAAACTTGTAGCGTTCTCATTTTTTGGGATCTATGGCTGTGACGGCTTATTTTTTGCATCTCGAGTTGACATTTTTAATGGTACCATTTTTGCCAGATGCTACGTTTTGATCACCTGTTGTTGCATTTTGTTGTAATTTTGGCGTTTGGAATTTTTGTGCCACTACGCAGTTTACCATTTACCAATCAGATTAATTGATTTAAAATTTTGATTGGGTATTTCTGAACGCGGCGATACCAAATATGTGTATTTATTTTTGTTTTAACCCTTTAATTTTCAGTGGGGTGAAAGGGTGATTTGAACTTTTTTAAAATTTTTTTTTTTTTTTTTTTTTTTTTTTTTTAAATACTAGTCCCTGTAGCGGGCTATAGAGATCAGCAATCCTTTCGCTCTGATCTATCTGCTGATCACAGCTATACAGCTGTAAACAGCAGATACGGTCACTTCCTGATTCATTCGGCTCCGGGCCGAGTGAAAGTGAAAGTGACTCGTCATAGCTACAGGCGTCATCGCATGACCCTGTGCTACCATGGCAACCACCGAAAGTCACGTGATCACGCACGTGACTTCCGGTGGGGGGCGGCGGTAAGTGAAAATCATGGCTGCGTGCATATAAGGGGTTAATGTTACGGGTGGAATGCGATTCCACTCGTAACATGTAGGCACACATCTATGTGCGCGGACCGCCGCAACCTGCCCGCGGCAGGGGATGGGGCTTAACGGCACACGCTCCATGACTGATACCCCTTCACGACCCTTGACGGATATAACAGTGATAAGAGAAACGTCATGTCACAAAGACTTAGTACTCTATGGCCCCATCACTTCTATTGCTACTTAACAGATGTATGATATGATTGATTCATTCATATTTATTAATCCTATTGATTCCCTATACTTTTCTGCCATGAAGACCCCAAAATAGCAAATATCACTGTCACCAGAGCTATATCCTCACTATATCAGATCCTTTGTGTATGTCTTAATTGAGGGGCATAATCCTCACTTAAGGAGCTTGATCTGAGCATGGTTCGGATTTCTATGTGAAATCCCTCCATGCCCTGGAAACAACTGGACTCTGCGCCAAGTATCACAAGCAAGGTTTTCCTGAAATTCCGCTGACTATTATGTAACATTTGCCCCCTGACTATACAGTCAGGCCACTTAGAAGTAGAACCTAACCAGTCTTACATTTTCTATGTATTTCCCTTCTGTAATTACAGCATAAATAAGTGTTGATTGTGTTGGTAACTTTTACTTTTCAGGTAGTATTTGCAGCAGGAGCCCTGTTTGATGCTTTCTGGCTGATGGAAGCTGGCCGACTTGTGTTTGGGTGAGCATTTTGCATTTACAACATAACACATTAGCATAGATTTACTGATCTAAATGTATCACCTAAACTAAAATGTAAGCAGTTCCTTTCTTGTGTACATACTAAAGCAATGGAATCAACTTTTTTTTTTTTTTTCTGGGCCGAAAGCCACATTGCCAGATTTAATAAACCTCTTAGGCTGCAATAAAAAAAAAATCGTAGACATTGTAATATCTAATAAGTGCTGCTTCCATTTTTCTCCTCTCCCGCTTAGAATTTCATTAGATGCAAACAGTGATAGCAGGGCTGTGTCCTTACACACCTCAAAGGAGAAAGCCTGACCTAATCATCTGTAGGGGCATGTGTTGTTGTTTTTTTTTTTTTTCTCCTCTTTTTGTCTCCCACCACCCATGACGACACCCATATATCCATGGTGCTGTCATGGATTCCAAAAAACACACTACCAGTAAGTAATTACCGTATTTTTCGCTTTATAAGACGCACCCCAAATTTAGACATAAAAAAAAGAAAAATGGCGTCCGTCTTATACTCCGGTGTTCTCTTACTGGAGGGGGGCAGCAGTGGTGGTGAAGCTGGGTCACAGGAGGCACGGTGGGTCAGTGGCAGCGGGGTCCGTGGTGGCAGGAGCCGTGGGGTCCGTGGTGGCGGCAGCAGCGGCGGCGGGTGAGCCGTGCAGCAGGCCGGTGCAGTGAGTGTCCGCGGTCCCGGTTCAGTGGTGGCAGCGGCAGGGACTGCTCAGTGGTGGCAGCGGCGGCGACTGCTCAGTGGTGGAGCAGACGGATGTGGTGTTTTTCCAGTGTGTCCGCGGTCCCGTTTCAAGTAATGGCGCCCGGAGCGACGCATGCGCAGATGGAGCTCTCATCCAAGGGCTCCATCTGCGCACGTGCTGACTCCCGGAGTAGCGCGTGCGCAGATGGAGCTCTCATCCAAGAGCTCCACCGGCGCCATCATTTGAAAGTGGGACCGCGGACAACTGGTAACTTGCTGCACAGCCGCACGCACAGAGTGGCAGCCAGCAGGCTGCCCGCCCACCCTGCGTGCAAGCGGCCGGGTACCTGTGCTTGCATGCGGTGGCAGCCGGGTACCCGTGGCTGTGTGCGGGCGGCAGCCGGGTGCTGTGTGCGGGCGGCAGCCGGGTGCCTGTGTGTGGGCCCGCACACAGCACCCGGCTGCCGCCCGCACACAGCCATGGGTACCTGGCTGCCGCCCGCACACAGCCATGGGTACCTGGCTGCCACCGCACGCAATCACAGGTACCCGGCCGCTTGCATGCAGCCACAGGCACCCGGCCGCCCGATCGCCTCAGACAGGAACCCCCCCCCAGGTACCGCTATATAAGACGCACCCCCCCCCATTTTCCTCCCAAATTTTTGGGAGGAAAAGTGCGTCTTTATAAAGCGAAAAATACGGTACATATTTCACCTAAACCCTTAGCGATAAATTTCTTGTCATGCCCCTTGGTTTTAGAGGTAATTAAAATCTCAACTTTACAAGCGCTCTGCAGCTGCTATTCCATAATGTGGCCAATTTCACACGCTCAAACTAATGAAAGGTCCACTGTAACAACTCTTGCACCAACATGCTTAATGATTTGTCCCTGACCCTACGAGTCCCAATGAAGAGTCACTACAAGCACCTGCTCTTCTGGAGTCGGGCTATTCATGGTGTACATGTATTCATACTACATACACATGCTCCAATGTATACTGCAGCTGCTTACATTTCCCTGACTGCTCCTGGGATGTGATTCCTCAATTACCTCCCCTGGGAATGAATAAGGTGAAACCTATTCCTCTACTTTATAAAATGCTTGTATGACTGGCTCCACATCAGAGATGTTCTTCCAATGTTTTTTTCAGGATTGGTGGGGAATCGCTTGCTGTTGCACAGAATACGTATGCAGTAAGCTGGTTCAAAGGAAAGGAGCTGAACCTGGTGTTTGGATTACAGCTCAGCATGGCCAGAGTGGTGCGTTCACGTAAATCTGTGTTGCTTACTGATAAGTACATCAACTATGTAATCTTTCTGTTCTTTAAGCTGTGCATGAGACTGCCTTGTCTTTAAGAACTGCAGCCTGTCTAAAGCATTAAATTGGTCATCAAAATAAGAGTTTAATGACATCCAAACTTAATGTACGCAAAAGACATTGGTGCACTATTACCACTGCAGTTATGTCCGTTGCTCTGAGGACTGAAAGGGGAATTGACACTTACACTAAAACACTACTTGGGTTGGGCAATCCTTCCAGAATGTGTTTATTTATATTTTTTTTTTTTTGTGGATGTTGCACTGCTTTTACAGTAAGCCACAGAAATTTATAGTCACATTCCTGCTAATTATTGGGAAAAAAAATAAATAATAATTAGAAAAAAAAAATATATTATTTATTTTTTTTTTCCAATAATTAGCAGGAATGTGACTATAAATTTCTGTGGGTTACTGTAACGGACGTCGTCCTGTTGGCCCGTAGTTCGGGCTGTTAGCTGAGCCGTTGGTCGCAGGCTCTTTAGCGCGCGCAGTGTGGCGACTGTTGTCACTGTAATGACGTCATTTTGGGGCAAGATAGACAGACAGAATAAGGCAATTATATGTATACTAGAAAGTGGCCCGATTCTAACGCATCGGGTATTCTAGAATTTATTGTGTAGTTAATGTATGTTTTTTCCCATATTATCGATGTTGTTGTGTGTAGTTGCCAGTGTTTGTGTAGGGCGCTGTAAATGTTCTGGGTGTGGGGGTGTGTGAGCGGTGGTGTTTGTGTGTTGCGTTGTGTGTGTTGCGTTTGTGGAGCGCTGTGTGTCAGCAGCATTGTGTGTGTGTTGCGCGGTTTGTGTGGGTGTGGAGTGCGTGTGTGTTTTGGGGGAGGTATGTTTTGTGCAGTGTGTGTGTGTGTGTGTGTGTGTGTGTGTTGCGTGGTATGTGCGTATATTTGTGTGTGTGTGTGTCTGTGTAGGGCGGTGTTTGTGGTTCCCAGTGTGTGTGTGTGTGTGTGTGTGTGTGTGTGTGTGTGTGTGTGTGTTGCGTGGTATGTGCGTATATTTGTGTGTGTGTGTGTGTCTGTGTAGGGCGGTGTTTGTGGTTCCCAGTGTGTGTGTGTGGGTGTGCACCCCCCCATCGTGCTCCATCCCCCCCCCCCCATGCTGCGCACTCCCCATCGTGCTCCACCCCCCCCCATGCTGCGCACCCCCTATCGTGCTCCACAGTCACACATCAGACAGTATACACGCACACATCTGATCGCATACACTCACACCCCACTTCTCCCTGTGCCCTCCGGTGGGCGGTCCCAGCAGCTGTGCTGCACGCCGTGCTCCCCTGCCTTCTGCCGACACTCACACATCCGATCGCATACAGGCACACAGCCGATCGCATACACGCACACATCCGATCGCAGATAGATAGATAGATAGATAGATAGATCTATCTATCCTTATTCAGTCTGTATGTCTTGCTCCAAAATTGTGTCACCGTGACAGTGTCGTTAGAGTGACAACTGTCGGATTGGCCGTTGGGCTCGGCCTGGCCCCCTCCTCCCCCGCATGGATTGGCAGCTGGCCCCGACCCTCCGCACGCATCGACCGCTGGGCCACGCCCCTTCCCCCGAATTCAAACGAAGCCCCGATTCCCCCCCAGCCCAGACATAACCTTGCGATGCTGGGATCGTGACGGAGCCGGTGTACGCTGGTAACCATGATAAACATCGGGTAACTATAGGAAGCGCTTCCCTTAGTTACCCGATGTGTATCATGGTTACCAGCGAACACCGGCTCCCGGTACACATGTGCAGGGAGCCGGCATACGCTGCGGTCAATAATTAAGTGTCATGCAGCGGTGAAAGATTTTAAAGACCCTGCAAGACACTTCATTATAGGCAGCGGGCACCCCCAGAAGAGAGAAGACAGAAGAAAGAAGACCCCGCAGTCATACTCACCAGACACCGACCGGGAGCAGGTGAGCGCATCAAGGTCCTGCAGTGGCGGAACACACATCAGATCACACACACACACACACACACACACACACACACACACACACACACACACACACACACACACACACACACACACACACACACACACACACACACACACACACACACACACACACACACACAACATCCAGTGATATCGCTTACTTCTCGGCGGCGATACTGTGCGTGCAGTAACCTTCCAGGACCTGCCGGAGGATCACATGGCCGGAAGCATGTGGTATCTCCGGATGTTGTGCGTGTGAGAGCGCGTATGTGCGATATCGTGTGAGAGAGATATATAATCTCTATCTATCTCTCTATCTGTTTGTTCTTGGTACTAATCTATGTGGTGATCCCTTATGAGTGTAGCCACATCATGCTGTGCATTCCTATACAGTGCTTCAATGTGGACACTGTGTAGTAGAAGCCGCCTTCTGTTATCCTGTAGAGTGGGTTTTGTGACATTGTTCTCCCTGAATCCCCAGCCAACAAGTGTGGGCCACAGCTTCCTCTACAGTATAAAATATTGTCATGTCCCTCTCTATTGGTCCACAAATATAACTTCTTACGGTGTCATGTGCTCTTCCTGTCACATGGTGGCAGTGTTTTGGTTACAAATTAACACAGGACACACTTGGTTATATGCATTGTACGTTGTGATCTTTTGTATACTGCAAATTTGCTTCCAAGAAATTATTGGCCATTACTATCACTGTGTAATTGGCCTCTATAAACCATTGTGGTGATTAAAATTGGATTGTATAAATTTGTGTAACTACCATAATTCTTGGACTAAGACACACCGTGCCATAAGACGCATTAGGTTTAGAGGTGGAAAATAGGTAAACAAAAAGTAGTTATGACGCACTGTTATAGGGGGCGGGGGGAGAGAGATCTGCTGCTGACACTGTTATGAGGATGATGTCCGCCAATTCTATTCTAATTTCCCACATCCTGGGCCCATTCTGCTTATATATGTCCCCGTTATGGGCTCATCCTGTTATATATGCCTCCCGTTATGCCAAACACATAAGAAAAATTAAATTACTCCATTCACCTTCCATCCGTTCTCCTGACTCCTGTGACCCACTCCTCTGCCCCCGCCAGTTTTTTAGATGCAAATATGGCTTGAGTTATGTTAATCTAAGTTTTTCTTCTAAGTTTCTGTTTTTGGAAATGTCAATGAAATATGCCAATTGTTCATTAGTAATCATCTTATTCTCTGAAGTGCTCCCCCATTTACATAAACCACAGTACCATTTATACTGTAGTCTTTGTACGTCTTAATTAGCCTCCTTAAATGTTCTGTTTCAGGGCAGTACTGTAAACATGAATGTCATGGGCCTGGTGTACGAGCGGATAAAGGATGCTGTGGGCTCCACTGGTCACACGACGCTTGGTATAACCCTCATGATTGGTAAGTCTCTTCTTACACATAATGTACACTATATGATTATCATGTTTGTTACTTTTTGTAACCCTCTCGCTATGCCTCGCTCGATCTAAACCTAAACACCTTAACGACTTATGATGGACTAGGCACACTAAGCCCGCATCTTTCCCTTCAGATGCCTCTAACAGCTGCGGATGGAGCGGTGCTCTGACAGCATCTACTGAAAGCAGCACCTAATGCATCCTGGCAGGGGGGTGCACTCTTCTGACCCCCTCACTGGCATGTCTGCGATGTGTTGTCATGGGTCATTGTAGCTTGATCAATAGCTCCCATCATAATATGATGTCCCCACAACGTAGTGTCAATTAAAAATAAAGCTACGCACCTAACCTCATTCCTCCGCTGCTCCGATCTGCACTGGATAGTGCCTGTCTGGTTTGATTTATTTTTATTAATGCTTTATTAACAATAAATTCTGGTAAAAATGAATCAAAATGGGACCACCCAGATGATGGATGGAATAATTACACATGTTGGACACGGCACTTGTGGTAAGATAATCACACCACCATATACCAGCAGGTTAGTAAAAAAAGGTTATTAGAATATGTGCCTAGCAGTGGAAGTCACAGCCAATCTATTACAAAGTATATAAATAATTAATAAGTTACTATGTGTAAGGACAGTGAGAGTCCAGGAGTGGACGAAGCACGGTAGCTGCGAAACGCGCGTCAGTGTTCGTGGGGGCCGCTGTACTGATACCTTTTGGATACTTTACTTCTTGGTAATATGATTTGTGCCTTGCAATTTTAATCTCCCTGTCCTTACACATAGTAACTTATTAATTATTTATATACTTTGTAATTGGCTGTGACTTCCACTGCTAGGCACATAGTCTAATAACCTTTTTTACTATCCTGCTGGTATATGGTGGTGTGATCTCACCACAAGTGCCGTGTCCCCCATGTGTATTCCGTCTGTCATCTGGGTGGTCCCATTTTGATTCATTTTTACCAGAATTTATTGTTAATAAAGCATTTTTGAAATTTTAAGCTGTGTATATTGCTTGCTTTAGCTAGAAGATTGGTGTCTATACTATGTAGCAAGCATCTGATGATATTGTGGCATTGGTGTTTTATTTTTATTAAGTTTGTACAACTTTAGTCTGTGTATGGAGATTTTGGTGCAGGATACATTGGGTACAGTGTACATGAATTCAATGAACCAAGGGAACTCCTTAGCACACCACAGCACTCTTTTCATGCCCTACATAGGAATATTATACATGCAGGTCATATGTAGACCGCATTTGTGATGTTAGATTGCATTTGGTGTCCTTACATGTTGTTTTCCTATTGCAGGTGCAGTGACGTGTTTGTTCTCGCTGACTTGTGCCCTAGTACTTGGCTATCTGGATAAGCGAGCTGAAAAAATACTGAAGAAAGAGCAAGGAAAAACTGGTAGGATCTGTACTGTACCTGTCAGTGTATAGGGCAGACTGAACCATCACTCATGCTGGGCTGCTTTATTCTAGGTGAAGTCATTAAGCTGACTGATGTCAAGGACTTCTCGCTCAGCCTGTGGTTGATCTTTTTAATATGTGTCTGCTATTATGTTGCTGTCTTCCCTTTCATTGGCCTTGGAAAGTAAGTACACATTATGTGCTAGCTAGATGTGTTCCAGCATGTCAGATTGTTGGGAGTCCGTATTCTATCACATTTAGTTTTATTTTTTTTTTAGTTTGATTTAAGCAATTTGGCCACTTTCACTATATTAAAGGGGCGACAACCCCTCTGAGATTGCTTCTGGTCCCCTTCCCAGCACCCTTGGACTTCAGCTGATTCTGAATGCTTTCTCAATTAAGCGTTTTCTTTGCTGTGTCTGTAATATTTCTATGGTAGCCTTTCAAATGATTGCCGTCCTATTAACACAAGGGTGGCTCATAGTGATATTGGGGAAAATGAGGGGTGACTGAAGAAGACCCACCTCCATTATAGCAATACAACAGAGTGCATGAAGCTTGGGGAAATGCATTAAAAATGCTACAAGCCATAATGACCAAGACTACATGGCTGAGCTGTATTTGGGATATCATTAATATGTGACATTGTGTCCTGTTCTTTTAGGGTTTTCTTCATTGAGAAATTTCATTTTTCACCTCTTCAAGCAGGAGCCATAAACAGGTACGCCTTTACTTCATATGAAGGAGCAAGTGTGGAATACAGAATGTATTGATAGACTGGCTTCTTATTTTTTTTTTCTTTTTACGTCCTTGCCTTTTTTCTTACTTTTAGTGTGGTGTATATCATCTCTGCACCTCTGTCACCTGTATTTGGTTTTATGGTTGACCGAATCGGGAAGAACATTATCTGGGTTATGTGCGCGGTGGTGACTACTCTTACTGCCCATCTCATGCTGGCCTTTACGTTATGGAATCCCTGGATTGCTATGGTAAGAACGATTAAAACTCAAGATAATGCCACTTTATTAGCGTGTGGTGTGTGGTGTGTGGTGTGTGGTGTGTGTGTGTGTGTGTGTGTGTGTGTGTGTGTGTGTGTGTGTGTGTGGTGTGTGTGTGTGGTGTGTTTTTTTGTTTTGTTTTTTTGGGGATCTTGTACACACACAAGTGTGAAGCTCCTTTTCCTGAAAGTAATTGCTTATTTGGAATTCTAAACACTGATCATTTATTGACTTCTAAGCCTGTGTCCATATTGTGATGCGTGTCCATATTGTGATGCAGTTCTCTGTGATTGGGATACAATGGCATCTCACTGCAACATGTGTATCTTACAATAAGATTCAAGTTGTAAACCTTGTAGGAAATGAAATTAAACATTTTTAAATCAGAATTATTTTATTTATTTATTTTTTTTTTGAGACGAAACCCTCCATTAAATTTTCCATTTTCCTAAACGTAACAAAAGAAACACAATAATACTTAAGGCCTTATCCGTATAACACAATTGAAAAGGTGCATATTTCTTATGGGAACATTGAGTCAACCTGTCGTCAAACTCAAAATACTAAACGTAATTGTCAATTTTCCTTTGCTTAAAATTAGAAAATAAACACACCTCCTCCACCTCCCATTAGTGTATTTGTTTATATTGAAAAACCAAATACAACCTCTACTGATTTATATTTAGCCATATAATAAAAGCACTGAATATATCTGCATAATCTGTTCTCTTACTAAAATACTAGACGGCATCCCTGGAGTACTACCCGTCCTTGCACAGCTTCCCCCCCCCCCCCCCCCTTGCAGGGCTGCTGACTCACCACCGCAGCCGGCCTGCACCAACTCTACTTGCTAGTTTTTTTTTCCTGTCCCTTACTTTGAAGCTAACCAGATTCAATGTTGCGCACTGTTTGCTACCAATCTGGGCCCTTTCAGCGCAGTGCTTACCCTTTAGAATACATTGCAGTTGGCTAAATTTGCAATTCACCAAGATAAAGTCAAAATCTTTGTAGCTCAAAAAATGTTTTTACAAGATATTTATTGGTCTGTTCAAAATATCTTTTCCTGCTGTTATAAGCCAGTGACTATGATTTGTGAGCAGTTGTATAGGGATACGTTCTGTGGAGATGAATGCATACCTTCCAGTAATGTTGGCTTCTCATTCAACAGAGCTTGTTAGGAGTCTCCTATTCCCTTCTGGCTTGTGCGCTGTGGCCCATGGTGGCTTTTGTAGTCCCTGAGCATCAGTTGGGAACTGCATATGGATTGTAAGTAAAATTCTTCCCAGCTTTTTTTTTTTGCCTGTAGATCCCCAAGGGTAGACGTGTACCCAATATGTGTAATGATATTGTACAAATCATACATGAACACACAGTACTAATCTTCTTCACCTTGCAGTATGCAGTCTATCCAGAACCTGGGTCTCGCAATTATTGCCATTCTTGCTGGTGTCATATTGGATTCACGAGGATATCTGTTCCTAGAAGTTTTCTTCAGCGCCTGCATCTGCAGTAAGGATTTTATTAAATTCATTACATAATATTTTTTAATATCCGGTCCTATTAAGATATAAAATCTCAAGCTTAGTTTGGGATTAACTTTGTCCGTCCATAAGTTTGCCTTATGTAAAACTAGCAAACCGAGCTTTTTGTCCACTGTGACTCCAACGCTGCTACAGTCTGCAGCAGTGACATCTCACTGCAACTAATCAGGTTTAATGCTGGCTACATCAACCTCACCAATCGGGCAAGTGATTGGCCGCAGCGGTTATGTGCTGTAGGGAAAAGCTACTTGCCGATTTTGTTTCCTTACTAAATAATGGGTGGGTCTTAGTGTAGGGAATGATGCGCCCCACTTCCAACAGGTTTACTTTAATTTACAGAATAAAAAAATGGTGTGCATTATGGAGCAAATCTACACCAGCTTATCTCTACGTTTTATTTCCAATTGCACTGACTGAAAAAGTAATAAAATTTACCTAGAGGCTTCCATTAAATCCAGTGATGTCCAGTCTAGTGCACTGGTGTATGATATGTCAGTATTGATATATTCCTCCTTTTGGCTTTTATATCATTAAGAGGAGTATGTGCTTCATTAAGGTTTCCTTACCTGTGTTTGATATAACCTTTTCTGCGGTTCTCATGGTTTTGTCCCTTTCTGTTTGCAGTGGCCATTGTAGCAGTTGTCATGTTGTATTTTGTGAATCACCTTAAAGGTAAGTAGGTTTTCAATTCTGTTCTAGGTGATTACTAGGGATGATCGAATACCTCAAATATTCGGCTACGCCCATATCCGACGAATAGGTCACCGCTATTCGACTATTTTCGAATATTCGATGCACAATGTAAGTCTATGAGAAACTCTGCAATTCGGCAACTATTCGGGCTTCCCATAGACTTACATTGCGCATCGAATATTCGCGAAACTGAATATTTTGTGATATTCGATCATCCCTAGTGATTACCCTTCTGGTGGAAAGTGACGGTCTCTGCAGGGCAGTTCAGATGTATATGTATATGTATATGTTTTTGTTTTGTATTTAGCAGTTTGGCTTTCATTGAAGCCTTGTATCTAAAAGAGAGATTATCCACAGGTTTTCCATTTGTGCATTGCCATCAGATTTACGATTTCAAACCTCGTCTGCTTTTAGGTGGTGACCTTAATCTATCATCTTGGGAAAGGGAAAAACTGCAAAAACAAGCTGCCATTGAGTAAGTACTGACAGAAGTCAATATCTTGTCTAAATTTAACAAGGTTTTCCCTTCACCCATATAATCACGTGATTCTGTCATGGGTTCTGGAAAAACCGGCTACCGGTAAGTAACCCTGGTGTTTTCCCTTCACTCATGACAGCACCATGTGATTATATGGGTGCTGACATGGGTTCTCGAAACACCGGCTACCGGTAAGTAACCTTGGTGCTTTTCCATTTTTTTTTTTTTTTTTTTTTTTTATTTTCCTCCAAATAATTGGTCTAGCTAAAAATAATAATAAAAAAAAAAAAAAAAAAGAATCTTTGCTACAGTGATGCCTCTAAGCCACTGCCCTGGTTTTTCTTGACTATCACAGCGCTTAGCATCTTCTATATCAAGACAGATGCGTTCAGTGGTTACCTGCTGTAATTGTAATATCACAACTGCATGCTTGTCAACAAAGGCCAGGGGGAGAGACCAGGCAGGTTGGCAAGGGTTAAGTGATGATTTTTCAGACCTACAAAGGCATTTGGAATAAAAATGTGAACAATAAGGCTATGTTCACATTTCCGTTTAGGATCCGTCAATCCGCCACTCTGATAAACAACGCAATCCGTTTAGCGGATTCCGTTGTTCCCATAGACTTGTATGAGCGGCGGATTGCGACTGATGCCCTTGCTTTGCATCCGCTGCCCAACTGATCAGTCGTGGAATGACTGACTGTCGGGCGGCAGGAACGCAGCATGTAACGATTTTTGAGCAGCGGAATCCTTTTTGTTTTCACTACGCATGCTCAGATCTTGTGTTTTAATCATTCAAATCAATGTTTCTCTCTCGGCGGCCAAACGATCAGCCGAGTTCTGTGAACGATCAGCTGATCCAACCAGCTTCTGTGAACGATCGCTCTCATAAAAGCCGGCAGCCAGGCAATCAGCTGATCATTCACAATAGCCGGCTTTTGAGAGCGATCAGCTGATCGCTCTCTCTCTCGTTTTTATACTGAAAGCATTTCACCAACGGAATCCGCTTTCTCATGACAATTCTTGTCACCCGTTGTACAACGCATCAGTCACAATCGTCAAGCAACTCAGGTGACTGATGCAAAAAAATGGAAATGTGAACATAGCCTAAGAAAAAAAAAATCATTTAAAGAGGTCCTGTAATCAGATCTAAAGTGGCCATTATTTTGGCTCTTATTTTAATTCTGCGGTTGCCTTGAATGGCCAGTTTGGAACAAAACTAACCTGAATAAACTGTCACTGGAGATATGCCTTTGTATTTAATGTTAAATTTTCCTTTTTTTTTTTTTCTTTTTTTTTTTTTCTTTTTACAAAGGGGCGTGTATGTTTAGGTTGCTTTTTTTTATGCCCTCTTGGTAAAGACTATAAAAGTTAACACTAAATAAAAAGACCCAGATCTCTGGAACCATGTAAGAATTTATATAAACGTTATCGATATCGCCAGTGTTTTGCATGCTTTTCTGATGTATGTGTAGACTGTAAAGGGAATCTGTCACTACTCTGAGCTTTTTGAATTATGGACATACAAGTTGTCTAAAGCTGAAATTAGCCCTACGGGTCATGTCTTCTGGTTGTTGTCTTGTTCAGTAAAAATCATGTTTTAGGTCTTTGATCTTCCAGACTATGGGGTGTGTGCTGCCTGGCCTGGAAAATTAGACTACCTCCAGTCTTTATTATTCAGTATTTCTCCTCCCTTTTTCTTCAGAGTCCCTGTGCCATCAGGTGCACTGCCGGAAATCTTGTGCATTCTGCCTGTAGTCTCTCCCCTGCACTCTTCCGCCCTTCTGTGGTTTCTAATACGGCATTTAAAACTCTGGTGCACATCAGAATTGAAGACTGTGCAGGGGAGAGACGGCAGGTTGAAATTACAGGCGCTGGGTTCTGACCACACCTGAAGTCACAGGGACACTAAGGAAGAGAAGCGGAGGAGGAATCCGGTATAAATGAAGACCAGAGGCAGGCTTATCTTCCGGTCAGTGCATTCTCCATAGCCTGTAAGATCAAAGTTCTGTAAAAATCATTTTTTATAAAAAAGTCATCCAGGAGCAGGGGTGGGATTCAAATGTTTAACAGGTTCTCTATAAACCCCGCCCATTCTGTAACCACACCCATTCTGTTAGCCACAGCCATTTTCACGCACTTTCCTCAACCAAAAAATACAAGTAAATTAAAGTAATATCTCCTTCCCCTCCTATACCTTCACTCTCCTGTCCAGTATCAGTTGTTCCAGTCACTGTCAGTCCTATTGCATTAAATGTTTTTTCTACAGTTTTTAAAAATTATTACTAAAGGAGCCCTGCTAAAATTAGATTGGACGACCTTCCCCATACAGATCTCATCCCATGTGGCTCCTTTCCCCCTACAGATCCCATGCCATTATGGCCTCTTTCCCCTACAGATCCCATCCCATTATGGCCTCTTTCCCGCTACAGATCTCATCCCATATGGCTCCTTTTCCCATATAGCTCCTATCTTATGTGGCCTCTCCCCATATAGCCACATATAGCTGCCATCTTTTGCGGCTCCGCTACCTGCATCTTCGCCCCACTGAGCGCTTACCTGTTCCATGCACCGGCGGCTTCTCCTCTGTCTCCCGACCTCCGCGGCACTCTGTAGGCACACTGATGCTGACAGACGGCAGTAGGAGGAGCTACCTCACCACGCTACCGTGACCTCTCTGCAGCGTCAGCGCGTCGCTGCACGCCGGGTCAGGGAGCAGACAGGCGCCACTGAACCCGGAAGTGCAGCGCGGAGGTATGGGGATTAATTTGTGTTAGAGTCTTAAAGACACTAACACAAATGAATATAGGGAACCTGGATCGCCGGAGCGGTTTCTTGCCGGTTGGGGAACCGGCTACTATTTTAGCAACCGGTTCTCCTGAACCGGACAAAACCGGCTGAATCCCACCCCTGTCCAGGAGGCATACAGGTATGACTAATTTCAGCTATATTCAACCTGTAGTCAATGACTCAAAGAGCTCAAAAGGGAGACAGATTCCCTTAAACTGTTTACTTCCTGGGGCTAAATTACGGTCTTGGTCATGTGACGCTTTACTAAAGAAAACCGTATGAACTGTGCTGAAAAAAATGGTACACTGTATACCAGTATGATTACCTCAGTCAGAACCAAATTTCATCCTCTTCTTATTAAACTGTAATAGCCCACATGACTGTAAGGAGAGGATCTAGAAAACCGGAATTGACACAAACTATAAATAAGTTACCCCAATTGTAAGGTGGAACTCTGTTACAGTGACACATAAGTTTGGGCACCCCTGGTCAAAATGACTGTTATGAACCGTTAATTTAATTTTTTTAAATGTAAAAGATGAAAATATACCAGGGGTGCCCAAACTTTTACATGCCCCTTTATTTGATGGATCCAGCAGGGTCGTGGCTTGTTAGATTTGCTGACACCAAAAAAAGCAACAAACGCTTAAGCTCCAAAATGTTACAACCCTTTAATGTTTTGTGATTGTCTGTGCCATTGCTTCTAACTCTTGTAGTTCTTAGAACATTGAGCCGCGTCTTTTAATGCTTCCTGCTGCTTTATGCGCACTTTACCTTTCCCGCCACTGCTTACTATTAGAGCAAATCATATGGAAACAGAGCTCTATCATTTGGGCTGGTTTTAGAAGTGCTGTATCTGCACTGAAAATGCTCAGTAAATTAGGTCTTTATAACTTGCTCACATGCAGATTCTGGATTTGGACCATAAGTCTGCAGCAATATACAGTACAATACATGCGCATGGTGTCTTTAAAACCCCACTACATATAACCTAATAATCTGAGTGGAAGTCAGGAATATGCAGTGGGTATGTTCATTGGATTTTTACAACATGACATAAATGCGAATTTTATAGTTGGCATAGTGGCGTTTGTGGCAAGTATACCGCTCCGTGTGCACCAAATTTGACTTATGGGCCTGAATTTTGGCACATTTTTTTTTTTTCTCAAAGTGGCTTCAATTTACACATTTTCTATAGGCAATCTGATAGGAAAAATTCTGCTGAACCTGTCTGATTCTTTGGTTTCCAGAGAGTTAACTAACATGAGAGGAACACTTATCGGAAACCCTCCCACCCATGTTTAGTCTGCAGGAGACATTTGGGGAAGCCCTCCATTCATTGTTCCCAGCTATCTCGCCTGACTCCCATACATAGGAGCGCTCGCTGCACTAAAGGCCCCGTCACACACAACGAGATCGCTAATGGGATTGTTGCTGCGTCACCGTTTTCGTGATGCAGCAGCGATCAGGCCCCTGCTGTGAGATCTCTAGTTGTTGCTGAATGGTTGGGATCTTTTTCTTCAAAGGCGATGTCCTGCTGGGCTATGTTTGACACTGTGTGACAGGGTCCCAATGACAGCAGAGATCGTTATACAAGTCTCTATTGTGACCTGTATCGTTACTGAGTCGTTGGTAAGATCTGACTGTGTGACATCTTGCCAGCGATCCTTATCAGGTCGCATTGTTTTCATGATCGCTGGTAAGTCGCTAAATGTGACAGGGGCTTTAGTGCTTCTGGGTTTTCTGTGAGAACGTTGCTGTCTGACTTCTTTGGCACTTTATTTTGTTTTATAACCTTAGAATCTGCAGTCTTAAATCAGACATGATGGAACTTTTATCTCCATCAGCATCATCTGTTGGGGACTCTAATGCACATAAAGCCTCATGCACATGTTGCGGGTTTGAGTTTTTTTTTTTTTTTTTTTTTTTTTTTTTAACCTCGGTGTTTGTTCCACTCCCGGTTTTGTCTTACAATCAGAGGAAAAGTAGAAAAGAAACATGGGCACCACTTATCCATATTTATACCCATTCCTGGGTTTGACTTAACCCCTTCAGCCCCCGTTCACTTTCCATTTTTGCGTTTGTTTTTTGCTCCCCTTCTTCCGAGAGGCGTAACTTTTTTTTTTATTTTTCCATCAATCTTGCCATATGAGGGCTTGTTTTTTGCGGGACGAGTTGTACTTTTAAATGAAACCATAAGTTTTACCATATAGTGTACTGGAAAACGACAAAATTCCAAGTGCGGAAAAATTGCAAAAAAAGTGTGATCGTACAATAGTTTTTGGGATATTTTATTCACTGTGTTCACTATATGGTAAACCTGAGGTATCTATGTGATGCCTCAGGTCGTTGCGAGTTTGTAGACACCAAACATGTATAGGTTTACTTGTATCTAAGGGGTTAAAAAAATTCACACGCTTGTCCAAAAAACGTGGCGCACGTTTTGCGCCATTTTCCAAAACCTGTAGCGTTCTCATTTTTCAGGATCTGAGGCTCAGTGATGGCTTATTTTTTGCGTCTCGACCTGACGTTTTTAACGGTACCATTTTTGCGCAGATGCTACGTTTTGATCGCCTGTTATTGCATTTTGCGCAAAATTTGCGGCGACCAAAAAAACGTAATTTTGGCGTTTGGAATTTTTTTGACGCTACGCCGTTTACTGATCAGATTCATTGATTTTATATTTTGATCGGGCATTTCTGAACGTGGCGATACCAAATATGTGTTTTTTATTTTTTTAACCCTTTTAATTTTCAATGGGGTGAAAGGGGGGGGGGATTTGAACTTTTAGGTTTTTTATTTTTTTTTTAATTTTTTAAAACTTTTTTTTTTTTTACTTTTTTTTATTTTACTAGTCCCCCTAGGGGGCTATAGCGATCAGCAATCCGATCGCTCTGCACTATCTGCAGATCTCAGCTACACAGCTGAGAACTGCAGATTTGCTGCTTCACTTTCAATGCCGGCTGTATTCCGGCATTGAGAGGAAGTGAGTCATGTTAGCTACAAGCGTCATCACATGACCCTGTGCTACCATGGCAACCGCCGAAAGTCACGTGATCATGTCACGTGACTTCCGGTGGGGGCGGGGTAAGTGACTGTCAAGATTTTGGCAGCGAAATGTAAGGGGTTAATGGCCGCGGGTGGAAGCGATTCCACCCGCGGCTAGCAGGCACACATGTCAGCTGTTGATAACAGCTGATATGTGCGCGGATCGCCGCCGGCAGCAGGGGGCGGGGCTTACCGGCACACGATCCATGACGTACCCAGTACGTCATGGGTCGTTAAGGGATTAAAAATACTGAGGTAAACTCGCCAAATACTGAACATGTGCATGTGGCCTTAGACTGTGAGTTGATATCGATGGGTTCAACCAACGTTTGTTTTAATAGTAACCATCATTTTCATTTTATTAAATTAATATGGAGGGAGGGGGAAAGCTAGAGATGGTGGTGTGGGGGGAGAAGCTAGAAGCTGAGGGGGCGGGAAGCTAGATGCAGAGCTTTGCCCCCTCCTATCTACGTAGAATCTCCTCAGTAAGAGCTGCCATCACCTATTTCAGTAATAGGAAAGTCTTCACTGCATATAGATTTTACCTCATATGTAACCGGTCTCCCCCCCCCATTCACACCTCCAAGTGTTTATGCTACTTGGTGTAGCTCTCAATTTGCCACAGATGAAGTCAATATTGCAGTATTCAAGGCACCAACATCTCAAAGTATAAAACAAAACCTTTTTTTTAGTCCCAGTATACACGAAGAGAATAAAACGGCAAGTTTCAGCCAATGCAGGGCCTTTTATCAAGCTTTTTTTTTTTTTTTTTTTTTTTGTTGTTTTGTAAAGGCCCTTTTTAGGTCAGAATGTTAGAGATTTTACCTCAGAATTAAAGTATTTTTTTTTTTAAATGTTTTACCAGACCTGGGCAGTGTGGGCCACATGCAGCACGTTGGCTGTCACTGTCTGCAGAGGGACAGTAACAGGACTGGAGATAGTGGTGTCCCACACCTTGTGGCTGCCCTCCACCTTGCATCTCAATTTTCACCAGTGTCTGCATATAGGGGATGAAGAAACTAATGAATGCAATGATGGAACAGGGAGCAGTCGGCCCCCTCTGCCACCATTTGACCCTGTGCGTCGGAAAGCGCAGCAGCCACTGACGTCACAGCATCAGTTTCTGAAGGGGGTCCGTATACAGTGCAGACCAGAGCAGCACATCCAGGGAACACTGTTAGGTGAGCAGTAGTTAGGCTTTTAAAAAAGCCTTAAATGAAATGTTTTTGATTAGCTGTTAGTGATAGGATTTCTCGGTATGATAAACTCTATTGTTATTATTAGCCGGGGATCAGCTGATGACCCCTGTCACTGTCATGACATAGTTCCTGTGCATGCCAGGTGAGCACCGGCATTCACGGGAGATCAGGATTTCTGCTGGACAGAGAGATGCCGAAGCACCGATCTGTACAGCACAAGCAATCGGAGTATAGCAGCTTCAAGTCACCTAGGGGACTATTGAAAACAAGAGAAATGTTTAAAAAAAAAAAAAAAAAAAAAAAAATCACACCCCCCCCTCCCACCTTTGCACCATTTAAAATTAAAACCATCAAAAAATTTTCACACATTTGGTATCGCTGCTTTCAGAAATGCCTGATCTATCAAAATGGAAAATCAATTAATCTGGTAAGTAACGAGAAAATAATCAAGACTCCAGAAATTGGTCTCCACAACATTGCTGTAAGTGACCATCAAAGCAGTGCATCTACCCAAAAAATGGTGTAATTTTAAAAAGTCCGCTTGGGACGCAAAAAACCCCCCCAAAAACCTGAGCCCCAGACCCTGAGAAAAGAGAACGCTACAGGTCTTGGAAAATGTTATTTACCAACAATAAAACAATTGTGGAATTTGGAATTGCACCCCCCCCACCCCTGTTTTTCCAGTACAATATGTGGCAGAATGAGTGGTGTCATTCAAAAGTACAACTTGTGCCACAAAATCAAGACCTCATATGGCTATATTGCTGGGTGGTGAAGGGGTTAATAAAAATGAGCAGTATTACATTTGACCTGTTCAGCCCACAACAGTCAAGCGCTCTTTTGTGGCCCTTTGGGGAATCTACAGTATTTGCCCACCCCTATGTTATAGTAACTGCCTTTACTACATCTTGCTTTAGTGCATTCCAGAGTCTGACTGCTCTAACTGTGAAGAACCCTTTCATACTTAGCGGTTGAAATTACCTTTCCTCTAGACTCTGACTACCTCCCCCTAGCCTTTTTGGAAGGAATACACACAACTTTTCTAACCCTTCACATTGAGAGGCCTTATTCATGTTCATATGACTTCAGTTTGTCAGTGGAATTTTTCAAATATAGTTTTTGCTAAAAAGGCTAAACGTTAATAGTGTGTATGAAGTCCTCATAACACTATGCACAGTGCCTGGAGAAGTTGTATGGCATAGTCCCTTTCAGTCCATGAGACTCGAGACTCCAGACTCCTCACTAGCTGAATAATGTAGGGCTTTATGCCTCAGGAAGCTGACTGTTGTCATGAGTCCAACGCCTAACAGATGTGCTCGAAAGGAGTGTTGCTGTCGTGTTTTTTTTTTTTGTTTATTAAAGCTTAGCCAGTCTTTCTGTCTGCATCAGCTGTGGATAAAAAGAGGGCTGCACTGACACAGAGGACGCAGTTTTTTAATTTTTGGGAGATCTGTGTTGTTCACTTATATGCCACATGAGGGCGCAGTTGTAATATTAGAATAAGGTTTCAAATTTTTTTTTTTTTTACTTTTATTTTTCTCCTTTTATTTTTCTGTGTATAAATCTAAAGACTTTAGGAAAAGGTATTATCTTTGCATATTAAATTTGTGTCCTTTTAGTTGTAGTGCCATTTACACTTTTCCTTAGGCGTGTACTTGTCATCACTACATTAGACGGCTTTGCTACTCTTATCTGCAATTATTTTGCTTGGCTTGCTTGTTTCTTCTCCCACTCACGTTCTTCGCATACCGGGTGTGACTTACCTGATCTTTGACAATAGCAGTAATACTCATGTGTGATTGCTATTTTCAGCCATGGTGGTAGTAAGCGTCACAAAAGTGCCATTTTCTTAGTCTCTGTGCTTTTGTTGTCCACAACAGCTTAAAGGGTTGTTATGCCTTGGACAATCCTTTTTATATTGTGGGTGCTCCTGTGACCCGATGGATCAGATCTGTTTCAGATCCACTTTATTATTGGTTTTCTGGAGCGTTTAGTCGGTCTCATGGGATGGAGGTAATAATTGCACCACTAACGTTCCAGTGAAATTTCTCCATTATGCCTTTGGTTCTGTAATCTATGGTTGCCTTTTGTACTCATTTTAATGTAACTTTATAATAATCTTTTGCAGAGAAGAAACTGAATAGCAAAATATCCCCTACCTGGGCGCTGAAAGCCATCAGCAAGCTGTCAACTCGAAGAGCCTTAGTGTCTTCTGAGCTTGCTGCAGACATTACTAGAATTGTACTCCTTTCTGTAAACTAACCACCTTCCAGTATGCCAGGACTAATGAAGGAATCCTTGTTCTAGGCCATAATGGTTTTCATGGACTGTTTACACGCTGGTTTACATGGCATTGATGCCCATTGGTACTCCATATGGTCTGTTCTTGCAGCTTTCTTGTTTCAATTTTTTTTATGGCTTAATGCACTTAACATGGGTCACTTTTTGTCATAAAAGGCTCATATTTCCTTTTTTTTTTTTTTTTAGCACTTTATGCCTTAGATGAAAGTACTGTTTGCTACAATGTCTCCTGACTTGTGAATCTAGTTCCAGTATAGAGGCTTTTATGATTCCCAGGCCATTAACCCTTAATGTTGTGCTTCCGTCTAATCCTGATTTTAACTGTAATGGGACATTTAATACAGAATGTGTACTTACTAAGAGATGCAGACTTTATTGCATTAATGCTGCAGACTTACTGCATATTATACCTATTGAATTGCAAAGGGTTAAAATCCATAGGATCAATTCTTGATTTTCTCTGCAGTGATCCACATCCCCTATACTGCAATATGCAGACTATTTTCCAGAAAGGTGTATCTGACCTCTTTCTTATGCTTAGCGAATTTGTCAGTACCTTTTTGCCTCCTCATCTGACAGCAGCATTATGTAGGAAAGAGATTCTGATTCCAATGATGTATCACTTAAGTGAAGCAGTATGTAGCTAACCCCATCCACACCACATGACAGCTCTGTGTACATTGTCTATTGAGAGTGAGCTACTTATCACAGGGAGGAAGCGTGGGCAGACTAGGTCTCATGCACTGCTGTAGCTGATATAGTCCATGCATTGATTAAGCTCCTGGTGCTACAAAAAACAATTGCAAGTAAACTACACACAGCCTGGTAGACACATTGCTGAAATCTGCATTGTAACCCCCCACAACCTGCAGTCCTCAGATGACATAGCAAAGTGCTGCTGACAGATACCTTTTAAACAGCTGCTCCCAGTGGCTTCCTGCACTATGGGATGCTTTACATGGTAAACAAACCTGTTAATTATGTTTTCAGGGCCTAATGGCTATAAGCAGCCCCCCCACTCCTCCCTTAATAGTATTTGCCTATGTGTCGCTCTTGTCCCATACAAATTCGTTGAAATCAGTGTGGACCTGTTACATTGTTGACCACAGTGTTAGTGAGCATTAACTCCCCACAGCAGATAACCCATGGGAATTTAGTTCTGTAAATTCATAAAACAAAGACTGGCTACTATTATTTCCCCCCCCCCCCTTTAAAAGCATATGAACTATTAGCACTTTTGTTTCCAGCACCTTCTGCAATCTGGCTGTCAGCAATAGCTAGTATTTTAAAGTCCCATTGCTAAGCTGTATAGTTGTCTTATGAAACAAACAGGTGTGTGTGTGTGTGTGTATATAGGAGAATTGCATAAACCACTTCGCCTTTATACGAGATCAGCCTGAAAGTCATCTCATAAGGTGACATAGCCGATCGGGTAAAGAAGAAGCTGCAAAGAACCCAATGCCTGCTTCTTATCAGATTCTACCGGTTTGTAAAGGGAATGACTGAGTACTGATGGGTTTGCTTTTTATGTAATGCTAGGCTTGAAATGATAGAGTACTTTATCCTGCGTCTTCTGTATGCACATAAATGAGGCTACTGCTTTGGGGTTTACCATTCGTTCTCCGTTGGTTTTGGCCTTTGTTGCTTTTTCTATGACCGTTTTAGCCTTTTATGTTGATAGTTCCTTCAGCAATTGTTATACATAATGACAGATATTCATTGATCTTTAGTCTGAGCTGCAATGGAGCATGCTATTACCTTTTACACTTGGTATTGAAAGTAAAGGTTTCTCGTCATACCCCATATTGCTCCATAGTGTCTCACCATGCTTGTCTTGCTTTACTCCTTTTTGCTTGTTTGCTATGTTTTTAAATAGCTTTTTTTTAAAGGGAATCTCACCATACTTGCCTAATATTGCACTAGGTAACTCCAAGATCTGAAGAACATTGCCTGTAGTAAATGACAGTTGAGAACATATACTTACCTGATGAATACACTGCTGCTCTAGCACCCCCTGATGATTGCCCCGCTGCAGCACCCCCTGATGATTGCCCCGCTGCAGCACCCCCTGATGATTGCCCCGCTGCAGCACCCCCTGATTGCCCCGCTGCAGCACCCCCTGATGATTGCCCCGCTGCGGCGCTGACATTCCCTTGTAGACTTGATCGCTGGAGCCGATCACTGGCCTTAGTGGCATGGAACCTATGAGGCCAGTGACTGGCTGAGAAAGGGATGTGGCTAGAAGGGACAATAGTCCCTACAAGAGGGAGGCAAATGTCTTCTGTTACAAAGGCAAACACTGGCGCAAAAGTGCTGAAGTAGTAGATTTCAAGTGAGCATACGTTCTCTTGTGTTATACGGTTTCCTTCATTCAGATAATTGTCTTCAAATCTTGCAAAACCTCTTTTAAAGGGTTATTCTCATCCTCCTAAATGGTTACTTTTACTTGTTATTGAAAACCGTCTTCATACTTAAGAACTGAGGGATCTGGCATTGTATAGCTTGCTGCTCGTTGCCTAGGTTACAGACCACCTTTGCAGTCTCCGCAGTGGCCCTCATTGGTAAGGAGCGCAATATAAGTGCTGCTCTGAAATTAGCTGGATCTGATCAGTGCCGTTATCCAATACTGCACACATTGGGTGCAATGATGCTGCTGGGGCAAACTATAAATCAAACTGGAGAGCACATCCAGGCGAACGGGAGCAGCGAGCAACTGCATCGGAAGGTGAGAAAATCTCTAAAGATTATCTCCACTTTGAGGTACTTAACCCGAACATACAGTAATTTATTAATACATCGCTGGTTAATGTTGGCAGCAGGGGTTATGGAAAAATACTTGTTAGGCATGATCCAGTAAATAATATTTTGTTTTTATAGTTGGGATTGCTGTTAAAGCAATTTTAGTCATGCACTTTAGCAGTACCTCAAAAAGCAGAGGTGATTTTAATGCCTGTAGGGCTTCTCCACTATCTTTATATTGATGCCCTGTCCCGAGCATCTGATCAAAGGGAGCCGTACACAAACATTCCCACTGTTCACAACAGCTGGATGTTACATGATTGGCCTCTCCTGTTCAGCTCCACAACTCCTGTTAAGCAGCCATGGCGGGGTACTGCAAATATCTCCCTATGAGAATGAATAAGAGCAATCTGCAGTACCCAGCCATGGCCACTACACAGCTGACAGAGCTGCTGACATCTGTCCGCCGTCAGCGCTGAGAACAGCTGACTGCTGGGGGTGCTAGGTGTCAAATACCCACCGATCGAGAACTGATTACTATTGTTGGGATGGGTCATACATACAAAAGTAGTGGAACAACCCTTTAAGGGTATGTACACACGGTGCGCTTTTTATGCAGATTATGATGCTTTTTTGAACAATCTGCACCAAAATCTGCATGCCTATCCTGAAGCCAGCAAAGTCACTTATTTCTGAAATTCTGTGCACACTTTTTTTTTTTTTTATTGCAGATTTTGGTGCAGAAAAAAATCTGCAGCATGTCAATTGTTGGGGCATTTTTCCTATATTTTTTTTTTTAGCCAATCCAGCCATTTATTTCATATAAAAAAAAAAAGCATGGAAAAAAATGCAGTAAAAATGCATGCATTTTTTTTTTTTTTTCCTGGTGCAAATTTCATGCACAAACTTTCTGCAGCGTGTGCACATAACCTGTGGGGTACTTTGCACGTTGCGACATTGCTACTGCGATATCGTCTGGGTCAAAATGAAAGTGATGCATATCCGGTGCCGGCAACGACGTCACAACGTGTAAAGTCTAGGAGAGAAGATGAACGAGCGTGAAACGGTCAAAAATCGGTGATCTGTGTCACGTTGTTCATTTTCATAATTTCGGTGTGTCCGCAGGTACGATGTTGTTCCTCGTTCCTGCGGCAGCATACATCGCTGTGTGTGAAGCCGCAGGAACGACAAACATCGCCTTACCTGCGCCCGCCGTCCACCGGCAATGCGGAAGGGAGAAGGTGGGCGTCATGTTTACATCCCACTAATCTACGCCCCTCCGCTTCTATTGGCCGCCTGCTGTGTGACGTCGCTGTGACACTGCACGACCCGCCCCCTTAGGAGGCGGGTCGCCGGCCAGAGCGACGTCGCAGGGCAGGTAAGTGTTAATGTTCGCTACGGCCGCTATCACAAGATATCGCATGTGTGACGGGGGCAGGTACTATCGCGCTCGGCATCGCTATCATCGGCTAGCGATGTCGCAGCGTGCAAAGTACCCCTATCACTCCAATAGCTGGTACTCAAGCAGTAAGGGTTTGTAGCAGAAAAATCTGCAAATACTGATGTGTTGGCAGGGAACATGATGTGTAAAATACATACGTATAATTTTATTAACTTGCGTTCCCCCCCACCCCACCCCCCCATACATTTGGAATGGGTGGGGAAAAAAAGACAAACACCCCCTGGAAAAATGCTGAAAGAAATGACATGTTGTAGATTGAAGCTGCTTCAAATCTGCAAGGAAAGTAAGGAATGTGTGACTGGGACCTTAGGAACCTTTCACTTTAACTAGTAAATGCTTCAATTTTGTTTTACATAACTGATTAAAAAAATGTGACGGAAAGCAGCAAATACTTAACATGGGCACATACTATTAGGCTATGTTCACACGCAGCGTTTTTTTCCAGCTGTTTTGGCAGTAAAAACACCCATTTTTCAGCGTTGTCACTGTTTTTTTTTGGTTCAGGATTACATTTGAGCTTTTGTCTACAGTGTATTAAAGTTTTATTCACCAAAAATACTGAAAAACACAGTGAAAAACGCTGTTTTATTTTGCAGCGTTTTTTGCACCTATTAAAAAACAAACTCTGAAAGAGCGGACATACTGTAGCTTTCAAAGAACACTGTAATGTCAGGGAAAAAAACCACCTGCGTGTGCATTAGATTTTTGACATTGTATACCTTTTTGCTGGCTCTGTAAAACCGTTTCTAATTTGCATAAAACATGCGGGCCTAAAATATGCTGCTAAAACGCTGCGTGTGAACATGGTCTAAATTTTTCGTTTTTTTTTTTTTTCATCCATTGTCATCTTCAGAACCTTCATTTGTATTTGCCTGGTGCTCCTCACAGGTGTTACTCAGGGAATGGTCTGTTCTAATATATGTGAAGCCGTACGAACATTCAGTAACTAACTGTGCTTTACGAGTTTTGTATTTATCATGTTATGTTTTTTGTTTTTTACTAAGAAGCAAATTTTCCATAATGAAAATGCGATTTCTTTTATAAAGTTTACTAAAACTGTTTAAAATAAAATTCTTCTGAAAAACCCTGGTCGTCTGTATTTGTCGTTATTCCAATAAATGGAGCGGATGAAAATGCTTATTTTGGGAGATTTTCTGCACGCAGACTGATAGCGCGTGTAAAGCTGGGTTCACACATAGCGACAACGACGTCGCTGTTACGTCACCATTTTCTGTGACGTAACAGCGACCTTGTAAGTCGCTGTTATGATCGCTGCTTAGCTGTCAAACACAGCAGAAGCAGCAGCGATCATAACGACGCTGTGCTACATGTGCAGAGAGCAGGGAGCCGCGCTTAGCGCTGGCTCCCTGCTCTCCTTGCTACAGTATACATCGGGTTAATTACCTGATGTGTACTGCAGCTACATGTGCAGGGAGCCGCGCACACTGCTTAGTGCTTGCTCCCTGCTCTCCTAGCTACAGTACACCGGGTTAATTACCCGTTGTGTACTGCAGCTATATGTGCAGGGAGCCAGCACTGGCAGCGAGGGCGGACGCTGGTAAATGAAGGTAAATATCGGGTAACCAGGGAAAGGTCTTCCCTTGGTTACCCGATGTTTACCCTGGTTACAGCTTACCGCAGCTGCCAGACGCCGGCTCCTGCTCCCTGCTCGCTTCAGTTCGTCGCTCTCTCGCTGTCACACACAGCAATGTGTACGTCACAGCGGGAGAGCGACGACCAAAAAAATGAAGCTGGACATTCAGCAACAACCAGCGACCTCACAGCAGGGGCCAGGTCGTTGCTGGATGTCACACACACCGACGGGACGTCGCTGCAACGTCACAGAAAATGGTGACGTAGCAGCGACGTCGTCGCTGTGTGTGACACCACCTTAAGGCTTTATTCACACTAGGGATTCACGGTTCTTTTTTTACCCCAATGATTTAGTGGCGCATTTCTCAGAAGTACTAAAGGCAGTTTATCATTTAGTACATCAGTGAACTTTTTTTGGCAAGCAAAATAAATCCTTTAGAAGTAAAGGGGAATAGAAACCTGATATTCTGTTATTTTTACCATTTTAGAGAAGTGACTCTTAAGTGTAAGATCTGTTAATGGCCGTTATGGATTTAGCTATAGGAATGTCACGCTAGTCCAACTACTCGGCTGTACCGTCTTTTTGACCTTTAATCTGGTCCTTATTTTTAGGTTGTGATACATGCATGAACAGAATATTTAAGTATTTTTTTGGTTTTTTTTTGAGTTTTTACTTGAGATGCCCAAATTTCAGATCACATACTGACCAGCGCAATTATACTTTGCTAAGCTGCTTTCTGTATTACTAAATGTATCCTATTATGTCATCCATTTACCATATCTTTTATCCATATGATTTTATAGGGCTGAAAAGGCGCGAATACGAAGGCAAAACTCCGAAAGTAGGTTTCGCCCTCTAAGTGCTTTTGCTTTAAGGGTTAGATATCTCTCCAAGTTGGGAGCACAGGTACGTGTAGTGTGATCATATACCAATGTATATTGCATGTTTTCTCTAGTGAACCATTGACTATTGGTGCTATATAGCATATTGGTGTTATCTAAATGGTGGCTATGTTTGACATTTTTTCTTTCTCTTTTAGTAAATTTGATATACTAGCCTTTGACGATTCATGAATGTAGAATATTTGATTATCTGGCACCTGTTGGGTTTCATTGATACTACATTTAAAGGGGTTGTCCACTCCTCACAGTCCCTTCTCAATCCATATGTTTCCACCTAGTAAAATTCCAACACTGATATTCACCTCCGGTACCGGTGCAGTTCCAGCAGTGTTAGCACTGCCTCTACCAGGGATCGCATGACATGTCATGTGATCCCTGTGGTCAGTGGCTTTACTCTCCTCTCCTATGGATTAAATCAGACATCTGGAGGAATTGAGAGAGCAGACCAGCTCTTCCACCGAATGTCTGTTTACGTCCATAGGAGAGGAGAGTGAGAGAGGTAGTGCCGAAACCTCGAACGCCACCGGAGGTGAGTTTAGGTGTTGTTTTTACTGGGGTAAAACATGGATTGAGAAGGGGTTGTCCAAGTAGTGGGCAACTCCATTATGGTTTGGGGGAGCAGCAGGGGGGTTAAATAGATCTATGTTTTAAGAAAAAGTGTTTACATTTTATTATTGTAATTGCTTGACTTAGCTGGTAATGTTGTATTAGGCAATTTCCATATATAATTTTATTTCTGATATCTGTAGTGGTGAAAGCTCAGATGCTACTTAGCAAGGGTCAATAACTCACAAGTTTGCCAAAACAATTAGTGTCTTCCCCCACCTGAGTGGTAAAGCTTCTACAACAAGACTAGACACTATAATCTGACATTGGTGTTCAGATTAAAGAAACTCAAGAAATCGATGATAAAATGTACTTTTTATTGAAAATATATATATTTTTTTAAATTCCACAGTATAGTACCCAAGGCAAGGAAATGGGTCATAAATGTATTACTAGTATTGGCATCAAAATAATAAAATATAATATTCCATCACAATAATAAATCTCATCATATTACAGATCATATAGACAAATGTGTTGATCACAAAAAAATCACATATATCACAACAGCAGTATAGAGTTTTAGTACTAGACATATTTATATCTATTTAATTTGATAAAATCTCCATCAAATATCAGAATTACTGGTTTCAAAATGCATTAATTATATGTAAATCATACTTCATCATTATATCACAATGACTGAGACAATTAAAGGGCTATGTGCTGTAAGTTAGTATGGGATTTGTAGTTCCTCTGTTCTATCTACTGCATAGTAATTCTGTGGCTAATTGTTCCTCCACCCATTCACTGCGCATAACAATGCTGCTAATGTTAATACTAAGTCCACATCTCTGCTACAATAGATAGATCACTGATATTGTGCTACTTACAAGTGACCAAAGATCCACGTCCTTCAACCCAAACATGCGTTTCGCCACCCTAAGTGGCGAAACGCGTGTTTGGGTTTAAGGACGTGGATCTTAGATCACTGATATTGTGCTACTTACAAGAGACCAAAGATCCACGTCCTTAAACCCAAACACGCGTTTCGCCACTTCTTAGGGTGGCGAAACGCATGTTTGGGTTGAAGGACGTGGATCTTAGATCACTGATATTGTGCTACTTACAAGAGACCAAAGATCCACGTCCTTAAACCCAAACACGCGTTTCGCCACTTCTTAGGGTGGCGAAACGCATGTTTGGGTTGAAGGACGTGGATCTTTGGTCACTTGTAAGTAGCACAATATCAGTGATCTATCTATTGTAGCAGAGATGTGGACTTATTAGTATTAACATTAGCGGCATTATGCGCAGTGAATGGGTGGAGGAACAATTAGCCACAGAATTACTATGCAGTAGATAGTATGGGACCTGTAGTTCCTCCTGTTCTAACTTCCAGCACATAGCACTTTAATTGTCTCAGCATTATATCACAATGACTGTGTGATTTACATATCATTAATGCATTTTGAAACCAGTAATTCTGATATTTGATATTGATATAAATATATCCTAGAGATTTTATCAAATTAATATATCATTTGTCTAGTACTAAAACTCTATCACAAAAAACTCATATCACAACAGCAGTATAAACACATTTGTCTATGTTCTGTAATGAGATTTATTATTGTGATGGGATATTGTATTTTATTTTGATGCAGATACTAGTAATACATTTGTGACCTATTTCCATGTCCTTGGGTACTATACTGTGGAATTTAAATAATTTTTTTTAAAAAAATATTTTCAATAAAAAGTACATTTTATTATCTCGATTTCTTGAACTTCTGTAATCTGAACACCAATGTCAGATTATAGTGTTTAGTAAGGGTCAAATTTTGTTCTGTTCACCCAACAAGTTGAATTGTCATCTGCGGTGTCTAGAGGTATTATATATGTGTGGCTGCTATGCAGAAGGAGATTAATTTCTAACCAAATTTTTTTATATATTTTGGCATTTTTCTTCCCTCCTTCCCCAGCTGCCGGAGCATTACTGCAGTCACTTGTCTTCTCTAGCCCACAGAAGTGTCCTGAAGTAACTTCACACAATATTTTCCAAGGAACTGCTTATCTTTCAGTGTGCCAAAGGATTTCTGAAGCTGCTCTTAGATTAGTCATGGGGGGTATAACATAAGTATTTTTGTGTATCAGATTTCAGTCTATGCAAATTGGGCAAAATTGAAATGTACCTACCTTTTTATAAATGGTGCTCATTTTCTCGAAAGTGTGTCTAACTGGTAAGTCACGGTCATCAGAAAAACTATTATCATTCTCCAATGTTCTGGGAAGCCACATAGCAACCTTTTTGATTTTCCATTGGTAAATGGTAAGTAATACAAGGATCACCTGTGGTTCGTGAAGGCTGTCATCATTAATACAGGGGCAGTAAGATTCCTGATACTGAAATAGTGAATGGACCATGTTTAAAATGGATGGATTTCAGCTGATGGAGCCACTGGTACCCCTGCACAGCTATTCTGTATGAGAGTCCTGTTGGGCCCGGTTCACATTGTTTCTGCAGTGTCTGAGGGTTTCCATCTGAAATCCCCTGGGAATGGAGTTCAGTCGAATCTTCGACAGGGCCATGAAATGTTTGTGTCTTTTCCATGAACGTGTCCGTCCAAATCGTATTCTTTTGCAAATACGTTCAGAAAAAGACCCCCCCCGCCCCCCAAACTAAGTTAATTTCAGCTCTGTTTGGGTCATTGCTGTCAAAGGTCCCATTGGCAGTTCAGCTGACTGATTTCTTGTTTTTAGGAGTCTTCCAGCAGAAATCCTGGATGCACTGCAGAAATGTGACATTTAGGATAATTGTAAGGATAGCGATGCATCAGAGGATAAGGGCCATGATTCAACATGACACGCTGATCCTATGCCAGTCTGATTTAGGAATGATAATTTGGTTCCTTTTTAATCCACTACATTTATGCTGCTCTGATTTTGTGCCTTTTTCTCTGTGCTAAGCTAAAAATGGGTTGTTCATCTTCAGACCAAATTGGCCCTCAGGTAGGTAATCCTTTAAAATAATCTAATCATTAGTTTCCTATAGAAGCCTCTGCAACTTCAGCACTTCCTCTCTGGTGCGATGGAACTGGGTTTGAGCTATTCATGACAAAGAGCCATGCATATCAATGTAGCTGTAGAGAGGTGGCCACCCTGTGTATATAGAATCAAAGAGGAACTAGAAGAATTGCCAAGGGAGCCAGCCACTGCTGCAGTCCTAGAGTAGTGACCTGTTCAATGGGCAACAAGCTGTAAACAGTAAAAGTAGCATATTTGAAGAACGGGGGTGAGTGATATAAAATAAATAAAAGTAAGCAACTTTGCAGGTATCTTCCAGTTTTATTTTAAAGGGAACCTGTCAGGTCCAATATGCACCCAGAACCACAAGCCGTTCTGGGTATATATTGCTAATCCCTGCCTAATGTCTCTGTATACACTAGCATAGATGAAGAGATCTTTAGAAAAAGAATTTTTAAAGATCCTTTATGATATGGTAATGAGCGCAGGGACTAGTCACAAGGGTGTTAGTTTCCACCCTCCTTTTAGGACCTCCAGACTAATCCCTTTTGAATAGATGGCTATAACCCTCTTGGGTAATGCTTAGTTTATTTTGATGTATTTCCTACTGGTTACCCAAACTGGTGTGATGGTGGACAACCCTTTTTAAAGCGGTGCATGGACCTTGAATAGCTTTTTGATGTTTTTGCTGTATGTTGAGGTGGCAGAGTAGGGCAGCTCTTCATCTTATACACTATTCTGTAGCGTTCACAACAAACTACATGTCAGCCTCCATTTACAGCACTACATTCCTACAGATGTCTGGGGTTTGGAAGGGATAAAGGAAGTCTAAGCGGAAATACATTGATATAAAAAGTCTGAGTTATTTTACTTTTAATAAAAATAAAAAAAAAAATGTAATGTGAACCACACGACCACAGAGTACAAAGCTTCATGATCAGTGCCATGCCACGTTTTATTGGACTTTTATAGATATGAAGACTTTTTGTGTTTCCCGTGCACCTTTTTTGTCACTAGTATTGTATTTTGTAAGAATAATCAGTGTTTCACCTCTTGATTCTGCATAAATATGTCAAATAAGCTGAGATGTCATGAATCGTGTTACAAGAACGCTTGTGTGTGGTCAGACAGTAATGGGATACTGTGAAGAGACAAATATTGTTTTTTTTTTTTTTTTTTTTCCTATAGCAATATTTGCCTGAAATGATCAGAATATAAGTAAACAGTTGCCAATATAGTCTATATACCTATACCCATGGTCGGTTATATAGCAAAATGATCACATTAAACAGCAGGACAACTCCTCTAGTGTTTTTAATGACACCTTGTGAGTTTTTTTTTTTTTTTAATGACGCCAACCCAATCTCCCTAAAATTAAACTGTAGACTCTTGAGTTGTGCTCAATTTCTGTAGCTCTGCACCTTTACAACTGGCAAATGCTACATTAAAGGTAATCTGTCACCAGGTTTTTGCAGAGCAGCATAAAATGGGGGCAGAGATCCTGATTTCAGTGTTGTCACTTACTGGGCTGCTTAGTGTAGTTTTGATAATCTACTGCTGATTAAACAGTGATTTTATCATTAGATTACTTGGCGTGCTGCCAGGTAGTCCAGCATATTCATGAGCTCTGTAGAACTGCTAGATCTGCAGCAGAGAAAACATTGATTTTAGCAAAATGACATTAAACATCTCTGTGACACATCGCTGGAATCGGGGTCTCTGTCTACATTATGCTGCTCTCAGATGGGAGAGGAAAAACCTGGTGACAGATTCCCTTTAAAGTAGTCACCAAACTTAGATTTCAGCGAGATCAGTTGACTGTCTTGTGTTTGGGACCTCCTGATTCTTCTCCTTACAGATGGCATGAGAGATAAAATCAGGAATGGTGAATTTAAGGCCAGAACCTTTTGCTCACAAGCTGTGAACAGCGATGTCTTCAGCAGCGGACGACTCACAAAACTCATGCAGTCTCAGCTCGGTGTGCTTGTGTACTCGGAGAAATAGTGGTTTTGAGCATGTGCTGATGGCTGTTAGTATATTCACACATGTAAAGGGTTATCCTACACTAAATGTGTGTCTTGTTTATTTTATGCACTGATATTTTTTTTTAAAACCATAAACGCAGGCATACTCTACCTGCACCCCTGTGGTTCCAGCGCAGGTCGCTCTGTTCGGAAGTCACCAGGATTGCTTGACTTTGGCAGCAGAAGTCGGTTGGCTATAAGAGCGCCTCATTAGAGAAACCTCCACTAACGCCTTCTGGTCATTGTGAACTGCTCCGTAAGATCACATTACCACACATAGAAATGCTGTACTGTCCGATGGCATGCCGTTAGGAAATAATGTCCTATATTTGTAACAGTAATAAGTGGATACTTTCCACAGCCCAGTAAACCGCCAGTCATGTTTTTTGTCTGCCCTCGGATATGCTGCAGTGATGAATGTCGGGTTCAGACCTTGGGCCTCGATTTAGTCAGTTGATTGTATTATCTTTAGTTTACGTTGTTACTTTCTATGTTTACAGTTTGTACTGAAACCACTATATTTGTACTTAGAAATTGTATTTTTTTTGTATTTGTGTGTAAAATTAAAACTTTTTTTTTCTTCACCTTTTTGGGCTTTATTTTTTTAATCAGGTTCACTTTTATTAAGCAAACAAATTTTCCCTTTTTCTTAAATACCTATAGAACCAAACGATCCAGTACACCTGCGTTCTTTATACATTATATAACTTTATGAAAGAGGTTATGTTGGTACATTCGATTTTCATTCTGATATGGATACCTCTTACTCGCCAAACCATCCTTTTGCAATTATCTAACCACACCAGCCCAAATCAAGCAAGATTATGTAAGAGTTTATGAATGGAGATCCCCCCCCCCCCCCCCAACACACATGGTAGCTACCTACTCACTTACAAGTAGTAAGAACTGATCCATTACACTGTCCTAAAGTAACCCCGGGGAGAGAAGTCCCGGGACATCCAACCACATCTTTTTAAATGTTATCTCGCAATTTAGTCCAAAAAATAGCTAAAGGCATGACACCCAAACACAATATCTAACAACAATTCTATTATACCAATAAGACAATGGAAACAGGAGATTCATGCAAAATTGAATATTTCTCTGACTCCTCATTGGGGGACACAGGACCATGGGTGTTATGCTGCCTATCCATAGGAGGACACTAAGTAGATGCAAAAGCATAGCTCCTCCTCTGCAGTATACACCCCCTGGCCGGGCCAGGCACCCTCAGTTTTAGCTTAGTGTCTGTAGGAGGCACTTCCTTTCAAGGTTTGTTGGTTATTGAGGACGACTGTTTCCTTTTGGGACCGATCTCCCACTCCCATCAACGGGCGGGAACGTGGAGTGTCGCCTCCACGTACCCCCTCCTGCGACGCTGGATCCTGGGCTGGACGACGGGTTCCACAGACACCGATTTTCCAAAGCCCAGGGTAGAGGCCTGTGCCCCTATAGCCCAATTCCTCAGCCCCTCTTTGCAGGCTCTGAGTTGAATATGGCACCGGTGTCACCGGACACAGCAAGCTGACTCTATTTTCACTGCCTGGACGGAAGCAGTGTTTTAAGGTGAGATCCCCCCGACTTGTTTCCCAGACAAAGGGAGAAAAGACCCTGCAGGGAAGGCTCCCAGTACATTTACATTATTTATTATGAGAAAGTCCCTTGATGAGTGCAAGGATGAGAGCCCCAAGGATCCTGCACACAGTGTTAACTTTTCTCTAGCTTGCTGGCTGGAGAAGGGGGGGGGAAGTCACTCCTGTTTGCAGAAAGTCCTGCAGATAATTTCCCGGTGGGAGGGGGAGGGGCCAGGGCTCAGGGACTTGCGCTGTTTATTTGCTCTAGCAGAAAAGCCAGCTGATAACCACCAGTGACAAGCTGTGTGCTGACTGGAGGGAGAGGGAGGAAAACTATCAGAAGCTCCCTTCCCGCCGTTATTTACTACCCACAGCAGGGGGGGGCGGCACACTGACTTCATCTTCGTGCTCTTTTAGCGCTAAGCCCCCCCCCCCCCTGCGGGCGCGATAAGCCCCGCCCCACAGGAAAACATGCGAAGATCTCCATAGAGCTTAATCCTTCCTGAGGACAGGGCCATCGGCTGATTCTGGTGAGGTGCTTGCTTCACTTGTAGCTCTGCTGATCATTGCTCCCTTTCCTGGCATACTCCTTTTAGGAACATGCAGAATTCTAAGGGCACTAAGAGTGCTAAGGCCCACATAGTCTATAATTCAGCCTGCACTGCCTCCCACGCTGAGCTACCACGTAAACACACCTCTTCTTTCTGTGAGTCCTGTGCCCCTATAGCCCCTCAAGACCCCCCTGCCACCACCGCCACCACAGTCAGCCTAGGGCTCTCAGCCCACCGGAATGGGCACAGTTTCTGTCCCAATCCATGGAAAAACTGTCACAGAACCTGGTGCTGGCTATGCAATGTCGTCCTCCACACCCTTCTGGGTCCCTGGACGGAACGCAGCCTGAGGATACCCCTATGGAGGATCCTTCTGAGGTAATACGGGCACATGCTTCACCAGTTGCAGGGATCAGCAAAAGAGCACACGGCCGGGTGTCTCCAGCGGGCTCTCCCTCGGGAGCACACAGGGCAGGCCCTCCCACAGGCTCCACGGCTTCTGAAGAGCTGGAGGAAGGAGAATGCTGTTTATACCAAGAGGATTCCTTGGTTTCAGCCTCCCCAGATGATCAAACTGCAATAGACTCCCTTATAGCAGCAATCAACCAAACTCTGCATGTGGAGGATCCCCCATCCACTACCACTGACCATGCGGTCTCCTTTAAGAGGGCAAGGAAACCCCAAAAGGTTTTCGCTGATCACCCAGAGTTTCAGGATATCCTCACAAAGCAAAGGGAGAAGCCTGACAGGTGCTTCGGTAACCGAAAACTCATGGCGTCCCGGTACCCTTTTGCCTCACCTGCCCCTAAGGGCTGGGCCGATCCGCCCTCGGTTGACCCCCCCTCCCCCCCCCCCCCCCGGTCTCCCGCCTTACCACAAAGGATGGGGGATGATCAAAAGAAATCGGGTTAAATGCTGCGCTAAAAACCACAATCCAAAGATATATCGTGAATTCCTTTTCTTTATTTTCACAGGTCTACGCGTTTCAAAGGCATCTCCGCCTTCTTCATCAGGACAAAAGTCAGAAAAGAACAGCATAACACATGCTGCATGCAGAGGATACATATATACAACTGAAGTAGCCACGTTTAAAGAGATGACATCAGCTGGCTGATGACTAAGAGTCACATGGGGAGGGCAGGAACATATAGACAAAAAGAGAAGAAAAAGAGAAAAAAAGAGCGAGGGGAGAGAAAAAGAAACAAGAGCAAGGAGAAGGGGAAATCAAAAAGGAAAAAATGATACAGTTTATCATTTTTTCCATTTTTGATTTCCCCTTTTTTTTTTTTTTTCTCTTTGTTCTCTTTTTGTCTATGTTCCTGCCCTCCCCATGTGACTCTTAAGGTCCAGTCACACTAAGCAACTTACCAGCGATCCCAACAACGATAGGGATCGCTGCTAAGTTGCTAGGAGGTTGCTGGTGAGATGTCACACTGCGACGCTCCAGCGATCCCACCAGCAACCTGACCTGGCAGGGATCGCTGGAGCGTCGCTACACAAGTTGCTGGTGAGCTCACCAGCAACCAGTGACCAGCCCCCAGCGCCGCGTGGAAGATGCTGCGCTTGGTAACTAAGGTAAATATCGGGTAACCAACCCGATATTTACCTTGGTTACCAGTGCACGGAGCTACACGTGCAGAGAACAGGGAGCAGCGCACACTGAGCGCTGGCTCCCTGCTCTCCTAGTTACAGCACACATCGGGTTAATTACCCGATGTGTGCTGCAGCTACATGTGCACATAGCAGGGAGCAGCGCACACCGCTTAGCGCTGGCTCCTTGCTCTCCTACTTACAGCACACATCGGGTTAATTACCCGATGTGTACTGCAGCTAAATGTGCACAGAGCAGGGAGCAGCGCACACTACTTAGCGCTGGCTCCCTGCTCTCCTAGCTACAGCACACATCGGGTTAATTAACCCGATGTGTCCTGCAGCTACATGTGCACAGAGCAGGAGCCGGCACTGACAGTGAGAGCTGCGGAGGCTAGTAACGAAGGTAAATATCGGGTAACCAAGGACAGGGCTTCTTGGTTACCCGATGTTTACATTGGTTACCAGCCTCCGCAGAAGCCGGCTTCTGCTGCCTGCACATTTAGTTGTTGCTGTCTCGCTGTCACACACAGCGATCTGTGCTTCACAGCAGGACAGCAACAATACATGTATCCTCCTGCATGCAGCATGTGTTATGCTGTTCTTTTCTGACTTTTGTCCTGATGAAGGCGGAGATGCCTTTGAAACGCGTAGACCTGTGAAAATAAAGAAAAATAATTCACGATATCTTTGGATTGTGGTTTTTAGCGCAGCATTTAACCCGATTTTTTTCTTTTGATCATCCCCCATCCTGTTGCAATATCGGGGCTGCAGCTGACCACTTTTTTGTATTCATGTACCATTTTCCGTGCTGACAAGGGGTTGTGCCTGTCACAACTGAAGCAGGTGAGTACCTGTCCTATTCCCTGCACCTATCTCTATCGGTTAAAACCCTATGTGCGCTTTCTTTCCACAGTTTTTGCTATTAGCCTTACCACAAAGACGCTCCTGTCTTTACCCGATGGTTCCTCCATCAAGGACCCGACAGACAGTTGGAGCACCTCGCCTGCTCTGCTTTTGAGGCTGTGGGTTCCTTCCTTTCGCCCTCCTTTGCCGCTGTGTGGGTCGCAAAGGCGATCTCTGTCTGGGCAGAATCCCTTAACACTTCGCTTGAGGAATCCCAGTTCACTCATACCTTCAGAGGTAACAGCTCAAATTGCCGCTGCGGCGGAGTACCTCATGCAGGCCTCCATGGATGCTGCTACCTGCGCAGCGTTTGCCACCTCAAATACCTCAAATACCATAGCCATCCGTAGAGCTCTCTGGCTTCGTCAATGGCAAGCGGCCCCTACTTCCTAGAAGTCTCTCACGGGCCTTCCCTTTTTTCCAGACCGATTGTTTGGCGAACGTCTGGACAAGCTCATTTCTGACGCCACGGGAGGAAAGAGTACCTCCCTCCCCCAGCTGAAGTCCAGGACGACCTTCAGCAGACGTCCACAGTCCTCGTTCCGCTCCTTTTGGAACTCATTTGGTTGGTCGACATCCCGTGCTGTCCCCGCCACCAGCTGCGGACTACGCAGGGACCGACCTCCGCTCTCCCCGAAACCCACTTCGTCATGGCAGCCTAGACCGAAACAGTCCAGGATTAGGGAGACTCGGCCACGACGTTTTCCCCCCTCATGACTCCTTCAGCGCCCCGGAAGACACACTCATTGTAGGAGGTCGACTGCGGCTCTTTCATCACATCTGGGCTGCCGCCTCAGACGACAAATGTGTGTGAGCGCTTGTGTCTTCCGGTTACCACATAGAATTTTGGACCCGACCCCCGAGTCGGTTCTTTCTCTCAAACCCCCCAAAGACTCGAACGACACGAAGCTTTTTTTCTCAGCAATCCACTCGCTCCAAACAGCAGGAGTGATAATACCTGTCCCAGACGACGAGACTTTCTGGGGTTTTTATTACAACCTCTTTGTGGTCCCCAAAAAGGATGGGTCAGTTCGACCTATCCTAGACCTCAAACACCTAAACAAACATGTGCACGTACGGAGATTCAGAATGGAGTCCCTAAGGTCCATTATTGCATCCATGGTCTAAGGGGAATTCCTCGCCTCCATAGACATCAAGGACGCGTACCTGCACATACCCTTCGCCCCAGATCACCAAAAGTTCCTCCGCTTTGCAATTCAGGACTCCCACTTTCAATTCGTAGCTCTACCCTTCGGCCTTGCCACCGCACCAAGGGTCTTCACCAAAGTCATGGCGGCTGCCATGAGCGTCTGTCACGCCAGGGGAGTAGTCGTTCTCCCTTACTTGGACGACCTCCTCATCAAGGCCCCCTCCTTCCGCGACTGCTCAACCATCGTACAGATCACTGTGGACACCCTATCCCGCTTAGGGTGGCTAGTGAATCTGGACAAATCATCCCCGATCCCATCACAATCCTTCACCTTCCTGGGCATGTCCCTGGATACCCGTCGGGGCTTGATCCTTCTCCCTCAGGACAAGGCGATCGCTCTTCAACGAGCGGTACGCTACCTTCTACGTCTTCCGTCTCGCTCCCTTTGATTCAGCATGAAAGTGCTCGGCAGGATGGTGGCAGCTGTAGAAGCAGTACCCTTTGCTCAACTGCACCTCTGCCCACTGCAGCTAGCCCTTCTAGCGGCCTGGGACAAGAGCCCCTTCTCCCTGGACAGACATCTTCACCTGACGCCTTCAGTCAGGTACGCACTCCGCTGGTGGCTTCGGTCATCATCCCTATCGAAGGGGAGATCTTTTCTCCCAGTGAACTGGCTGGTCCTGACCACGGACGCCAGCCTCCTAGGCTGGGGAGCAGTGTACCGGCACCACACTGCTCAAGGACGTCTGACGCCCCAGGAGTCTTTCCTACCCATAAACATCCTGGAACTCCGCTCGATCTTCCTCGCGCTCAGAGTGTTCTGCCCTCTGCTAGCGGGTTGTGAGATTCGAGTCCAATCGGACAATGCGACAGCTGTAGCCTCTATCAATCGGCAGGGGGGCACCCGCAGCAAAGCACTTATCTCGAGGCCCACAAGATCCTCAGCTGGGCCGAATCGTCGGGATCAGTGATATCAGCGGTACAGCATCAACATAGAAAAAATATAGCACTCACCAGTTATTTTGCTGTGCATAGTGCCATTTATTCAATGGTGGAGGTTACATGTGCGGAGAGGGCTGGTGGGGAGAGGGAGTACACGCCGTACGTGGCAGACGACGGCCGTTTCGCACCTGTCCGGTGCTTCAGCTGACAGGTGCGAAACGGCCATAGTCTGCCACGTACGGCGTGTACTCCCTCTCCCCACCAGCCCTCTCCGCACATGTAACCTCCACCATTGAATAAATGGCACTATGCACAGCAAAATAACCGGTGAGCGCTATATTTTTTCTATGTTGATGCTGTATGACAACTGACCCGTATATATGCACCCCGATCTTGCTTTGTTTCTGGCCTCTGGACATGAGACTTTTTTCCTATATTGGACACAGTGGATTGCTGAGTAGTGCCCTGGGATCTCTTTCCCATTTTTGATATCAGCGGAACACATACCGGGGGTAGAGAACTGGGCAGCAGACTTTCTAAGTCGCCAAGGCCTGGCCGCCGGAGAATGGTCTCTCCACCCAGATGTGTTTCTACACATCTGCACTTGCTGGGGCACACCAGATGTGGACCTAATGGCCTCAAGGTTGAATGCAAAGGTACCCGCGTTCATAGCCAGGTCATGCGACCTGTAGTCCATCGGCGCGGATGCTCTAGTCTGCTCCTGGCACCACTTCCGCCTGCCCTACATATTTCCACCTCTACCCCTGCTGCTGCGGGTAATCAGGAAGATCAAGAGAGAGGGAGTCCCGGTGATACTGATAGCACCGGACTGGCCCAGGCGTGCCTGGTACACCGAATTAGTACAAATGCTCACAGACGCACCGTGGCGCCTTCCAGACATCCCAGACTTGCTGACCCAAGGGCCCATTTCCCATCAGAACTTCAGAGCCCTGAAGCTGACGGCATGGCCATTGAGACCTGGGTATTAACAAGAGCGGGATTCTCCCCCGCGGTTATTTCCACCATGATCAGTGCCCGAAAGCCTGCTTCATCCCGCATTTACCACCGTACGTGGAAAATCTTCCTTTCATGGTGCAGGGAAACTAATGTCCAGCCTATGCCTCTGGCCATCCCCAGAGTTCTCGACTTTCTACAGTCTGGTTTGCAAGCGGGGTTGGCTCTCAGTTCCCTTTTAAAGGGCAGGTCTCAGTGCTCTCAATCTTCTACCAATGCTGCCTGGCTCAAAAACCGCAAGTCAAGACCTTCCTCCAGGGCATTTCCCATCTAGTTCCCCCATACAAACGGCCGCTGGAACCATGGGACTTCAACCTCGTTCTGGCCGGTCTCCAGAGGTCTCCCTTTGAACCCCTCAAGGAATCCTCTCTTGCTCTTCTGTCCTGGAAGGTAGCATTTCTGGTGGCAATTACGTCCATCAGACGGGTTTCGGAGCTAGCAGCACTCTTGCCCCAAGCATTTTCTGATCTTTCACCAGGACAAGGTGGTTCTGCGCCCCCTTCCGGATTTCCTTCCAAAGGTTCTTACCCCGTTTCATTTGAACGAGGACATTGTTCTGCCTTCTTTTTGTCCACACCCGGTTCATAGGGTGGAAAGGTCTCTGCATTCGTTAGACCTCGTCAGAGCTCTCAGATATTACATATCCAGGACAGCCCCCTTTAGGAAAACGGACTCTTTGTTCGTCATTCCTGAGGGGCCTAAGAAGGGACAGGCAGCTTCAAAAGGCTACTTTGGCTCGCTGGATTCGCTCTGCGATCCAGGAAGTCTACCGCTTGCAACTCAAGTTCATTCCATGCGAGCAGTTGGCGCTTCGTGGGCCATTCGGCATCAGGGGAACAGGTGTGTAAGACTGCGACCTGGTCTAGCCTACATACGTTTTCAAAGCATTACAGAGTCCATACCCAGGTTTCAACTGAGGCAAATTTGAGTAGGAAAATTCTGCAAACTGCAGTAGAGCACCTCTCTCAGTAGGCGCTCCAGGCTGTCTGGGACTGGTTCCTAGTCCTTGGGTTGTGTTGTCTTCTTTTGTTTCCCACCCATGGACTGCTTTAGGACGTCCCATGGTCCTGTGTCCCCCAATGAGGCGTCAGAGAAAAACGTATTTTTGTGTACTCACCGTAAAATCGTTTTCTCTTAGCCATCATTTGGGGACACAGCACCCATCCTGTTGGGCCTTGGTTCTCTCAGTACCTTATTTGGTTATGACTCTTCTTTTCTCATGTTCCTCTGTTGAGAAGTTTTTACTGTTTTTTTTTTTTTTTTTTTTTTTTCTCTTTTCTCCTACTGCTTGTGTACTAAAACTGAGGTTGCCTGGCACGGCCAGGGGGTGTATACTGCAGAGGAGGAGCTATGCTTTTGCATCTACTTAGTGTCCTCCTATGGATAGGCAGCATAACACCCATGGTCCTGTGTCCCTCAATGATGGCTAAGAGAAAACTATTTTACGGTGAGTACACAAAAATCCGTTTTTTATTGTGATTTGTCAAAGTAGAAATATGTGAATTAAAAACAAGGACATTCCATTGAGAGAGTTTAGATGCTGCTAGAAAAAGCTGACATTTTTACAATTTGCTTCAAAAAAGGCACCAGATAATATAAATTCAATAAAGAATTCTTGTTTTTATTGCATTACCTTACTACAGAAAATAAATGTCTGTAGAGGAAAAAATATATATGCACACACAAGGATATAATCTACCATGCAAATAAAGTTATAATGGTATTTCCCGGAATTACTGTATAAGGCAGGTAAGTATGGGACCCTGCGGAAAAATCCGCAAGAATAATTCAAATGCTGCAGGTTTTTCTGCAGGGAAATCACATTATTTCCGCTGCGGAAAAAAACGCGACATGGGCACAGCACTTACAAAATGCCATAGAAATGGCTGGGGCCTTGCTGTATTTTTGAAAAATCCACTGAATTTTTGCAAAAAAATCACGGCAAATTCTGCGAATTTTCTGCAGCGTGGGCACATAGCCTTATACCGCTTTTAATCTGCAACTAGTGTCAAGTCAGCTTCTGAAGTATGGTTGGTGAATTAAAGGCCTAAAGGCAAATTTTCTAGCCCTACAGACTGCTGTGCTACAAAAAAAGCTGTTTCTTTTTCTAAAAATACCACTCTTCGTTTTGGGGCAGCTTATGGAATTGGATAATGTATTAGAGGCATTTAAACAGGGTTCAGTGTTCCAGTCCTTGTTGTTGCCACATACAGTTCTGGCAAAACTTAAGAGAGCTCTGCAAAATTTTCAGTTTGTGTTTTTTCGCTTTATAGGTTTATTTTTGAGTAAAATGTAAATTGGTTTTAGTCTATAAATTACTGACATGTCTTTGAATTTCCAAGCAATAAATTTTGTATTTTCTGAAAATGCGAAATGGTCAAAATAACAAAAAAAATGCACAGTGCTTTCAGATCTCCAAATAAATCAAATCTTGCATTGCACTCGGACCAATGTTAATCAATAAGGTAGCTCTGATCTGCTTTTTTTTTTTCCTTCTTTCTTTTCCACTCAGCTTAAATCCCACTGAGGAAAAATTGCAGCATCCTGCGATTTCTAGAGTTTCTCGTGCGAGATTCTCCAATGTATGTCTATGGGTGTGAGAATAAAAATGGATGTTACACGGACGGCCCGTGAACTATCCTAGTAACATCAGTTTTTCTAAATAGAATTCTATCATGTAGCAGAGAACACTACATTTTCCTGTACATGACTGTGTAAATAAGTAATAGCTGCTGAGGGAAAAAAAAAACAAACTGATAGCACACTGATGAAAAGTGAGAAAAAAAAATATCGTCCTAGTTTCCATCATTAGGATCGGACCGATTATGACGCCCTTGCGGTAACCAGGTGTCACAAAACAAGGTAACCTCACTGTAACGGCTCGGGTCCCACATAACTGTGCCAGTCAGTACACATACTAGGACACTAAGGCTATGTGCGCACACTGCGTTTTTTTTTGACGCTGCGTTTTTGTGCGTTTTTGGCCCCTAAAAACGCGGCAAAACGCACGCGTTTTGCCGTGATTTGGTGCGTTTTTGCTGCGTTTTGCTGCGTTTTTTCTCACTGCGTCCTTATGCGGTTTTTATCAGTGAACAAAAAAAAGGTCTGATGTCATTTCCTTCTTCAATGTGTTCTTCATTCTCCACTAGTGTATGCAGAAGAGCAGACAGCTGCAAAACTACAAGGCTCAGCATACTCCATCCAATAGTGTATGCAGGAGAGCAGACAGCAGCTGCAGAACTACAAGGCTCAGCATGCTCCATCCAGGACTGTATGCTTGAGGGAGAGTCAGGGGTAGCAGACCTACAAGGCTCAGCATACTCCATCCAATAGTGTATGCAGGAGAGCAGACAGCAGCTGTCGAACTACAAGGCTCAGCATCCTCCTTCCAGGACTGTATGCAGGATTTCTTTGCCCCCCCCCCCCAACAAAAAAAATGACGTGGGCTTCGCCATATTTTTGTATGCTAGCCGGGTACAGCAGGCAGGTACGGGCTGCCCCCAACCCCCAGCTGCCTATTTGTACCCGGCTGGGAACCAAAAATATAGGGAAGCCCTTTTTTTTTTTTTTTAATTATTTCATGAATTTCATGAAATAATTTAAAAAAAAATGACGTGAGCTTTGCCCAATTTTTGAGTCCAGCCGGGTACAACTAGGCAGCTGGGGATTGGAATCCACAGTGCAGGGTGCCCATGCTTTCTGGGCACCCCCGCTGTGAATTGCAGTCCCGCAGCCACCCCAGAAAATAGCGCTTTCATAGAAGCGCCATCTTCTGGCGCTGTATCCAACTCTTCCAGCTGCCCTGATGCCGGGTGGCTCGCCGGGTAATAATGGGGTTAGGGCTAGCTGTATAGCTGGCCCTAAGCCCGAAATTCATGGTGTCACGCCAATATTAGACATGGCCACCATGAATTTCTAGTAAAGATAAAAAAAAAACACAACACACAGAAAAATATTTTTATTAGAAATAAAACACAACACAATTAGTGACTCCATCTTTATTGAAATAAAGAACCTCCCCTCCGCAGTAATCCTGGGTCAGGGTCCCGCGCCGTCCAATCCGGATCCAATATCATCTGATCGGTTTGCTGGAAGGCAAAGCGATCAGATGATGTGTCAGGATCAAGTGCCTGAATCACATCAAATGATTGTATAAAAGCCGATTATACAATCAGCAGATGCATCGGTGCAAAAAAATAAAAATAAATAAATAATACTCACTTATGTGCTGATTACCGGCAGCTCCTGCAGCGATGGGGCGGGAGTCTGATTCCGTCCGATCACTGCAGCAGCTGCCGGTAATCAGGGATGAAGTTTCCTGACGCATCCGCTGATACCGGCCGGGCGCCCGCATCACCGCGATACGATCAGCTGATGCGTCAGGTGACTGCATCAGGTGATCCATCGCCAGGTCCTGCATCTATCGGAGGTTTCCCGGCCGTCTGCACACAGCCGGAGTGGGGGTGGCGATACCGTGAGAGGAGCTGGGAGCGGGCATGGCACCGGGAGTCTGCACACAGGTGAGTATAACTTTTTTTTTTTTTTTTCTACTGTTAACTTTTGTTTTCGCAGCTGCTTCCACCTCCCGCCCAGACATGGCGCCGCACGGCAGCATACATGCACAGGACGGGAGGTGGAAGCGGCGGTGACGGTACCGGGAGGATTCACGCTTCTGTATATACTGACAGAAGGAATCCTCTTCCTGTACACGTCACTTTACTACCCACCTCCTGCGTTTATAGCTGCGTTTTTGGTCTTAGAAACGCACCAAAACGCAGCTATTTGCGTTTCTCATTGCGTCTTTCAACATCCCATTGAACTCATTGGATGAAAAGCGCAGTGAAAAACGCGGGAATAATTGACATGCTGCGTTTTTGTGGCACCACAAAAACGCAGCTGAAAAAAAACGTGTGCGGACAGCAAAAATGAAAACTCATAGACTTTGCTGGGGAAGCAAAGTCCTGCAGTTTTGAGGCCAAAAACGCACCCGAAAAACGCGCAAAAACGCCGCGAAAAACGCACTGTGCGCACATAGCCTTAACTTAGAACCTGGTGACAAGGCTGGGCACTGGTAGTGAACAGGCAGCCACCTGGGGGAGGAGCGAGTGGCCTGGGGGGGTTGGTAGACAGCGGAGGAGAGTAGGAAAAAGAAGGGAGAAGGAGGGTGGTTGAAAGGAGTTGGGCGTGAGCAGTTGTAAGGAAGAGAGAGCGTTGACAGAACAGGTGTCAAGACAGACAAAGGAATCTTGAGACATAGATAAAGAGGAAGGAAACTGGAAAGAAATGTGAGGGTTAAGAAAGCCGGCGGAGTATTAGTAAAGACACTGCTAGGACCTGAGGAGAAACATCAGCCACTCGGGAGAAAGTAACTGGAGAGTAGGGAATCAAGCTCCAGAGCCAGTGGAGTCCTGTGGAGGTGGAAATCCAGGGCTCCCAGTACTTTGCATGCATGGGGTGCAGATCTAGAATAGACCGGGACTTCAAGCCATCTGTTAACTCTGCCAGGCGGGTGGGTTTCCAGGACTCATCTGCCACCACTAATGTCCGTGGCATCAGCAGCAAAGGGAGGACCGGGACATACTCCCTTAAATAGTCCAAGCTGCCTGTGGCAGGAGCCAGACACCAGATGGACCTCCTGGTGCTTGAAGCTAGGGAGGGGACACACGCACGCACGCACCGGTGGGCGAGTGGCACCAGGTCGGCTGACACAGGACTCGGGAACACCTGCGATCCAGCACGTCCCCAGGGTGCGAACCCAGCTGTAAGTAAAGCGACCAAACTGCATTCCCCTGTCCGGACTGAGTTATTTCACTGCGCCTCCATGTTAATCCTTACCTACCCCTGGGGAAAAGCCCTACTCACAGAAGGCTTCATCCACGCTGCCCCATCCATCATCCCCAGAGAGGACCGGCAACGGCGGCCATACCATCAATGGCCGTGAACCGCGAGTGGCGTAGTCTGACTATATTTTTATTATTTTCCTTTTATTTAAAACTGATCGGTGCCTCCGGGACCCCTCGACCACGGGGCGCGACACCTTTTAAAAACTGGCATAGTCGGCAGGATTCAGACTAGACCCGCTAAAATGGGTGACAAGCGCGCCTTTTTGATCTTTACCGCCAAAATTTGAACTTGCCATTTTCTGAACTGTAAACCTGCTGTGCCACCAGTAAAGAGCACGAAACCTGAACTCCCCGCCCCTAGGGTGTGTCCAGGATGTAAGAGGACGGCCCAAGGCAGAGACACCGGAACTCTGCAAAAACAAGTTTCTGGATGCCCGGGACAGAAGATGTCTGATCCAGGAGACTGCTTCTACCCTCTTTTTTTTTTCCTTCCCGCGCAAGCGCAATCCTTTTTTTTTTTTTTTTTTTTTTTCCCACGGTACCAACCTTTTAGTCACCTTTTCGCGCAGGCGCCCACCGCTTTTTCTTCTCCACACGCTCTCACCTTATTTCACCTTTTGCGCAGGCGCACATCACACTTTCCCACGCTGTCAACCTCCATTTACTCCCCCAGCGGGTTGACATCGCTCCCGCTCTGTTACTTTTTTCTTTTTAAATGTTTCCATCGCAGAGCCGCTTATACTCCTCTGGTATAGCGAGCCCATCTCACTGGTTCCTTTCATTTTTTGTATCACTCTATATAATTATAATGTTTCTTACGTTTTATCCCTCATTCATTTTTCCTCATTGTGCAGTTCTCATTTTCCTCCCATACCAATTTGGTAATATAAATATTAATCCTAAAAATAGTAATGATCATCAAAACACGATTTTTTTTGTCCATATCCATCATTTTTTCACTTTATTAAGTACACGCAATTTTTCATTATACACATTCATATTAATGTATGCATACATCTTTTTGTGTATCCATACGTTTTTACATCGATTTATAAAGATATATATTTTTCCATTTTTGTGCCTTTAATCACCGCATTTCATTTTATTTTTTCCATTTTTTTTTCACTTTTTTCACTTCTTTCCTTCTTTTCCCCCCTTTTTTCTTCTCTCCTTTATCCCCCTCTCCTACCACCCCTTTCCTTCTTCTTGTTTCTTCCTTTCCCCTTTTTTTCTTCCTTTTTTTTCTTTTTTCTCCTTTTTTTTTCTTCTTTTTTTTTCCTCTGTCAATACTCTGAACTTTATTCACTCCTCCACGTGCCTATGAGTCACGAGGAGGCTGATGACGCAGTGGATACGTGGCTTTTTTCCAATACATATGAGAGCCTGTAGCCTCCTTTTCGCTATAGCATTCTCTGCATTTGTCCTGAGGAAGAGGACGGATATGTCCTTGAAACGCGTAGACCTGTGAAAATAAAGAAAAGAGATTTACTAACTTCATCTGGACTCCTGTGGTTTGGCGCAGTTTTTAAACCTGCTTTTCTCCTGTTGTCTGAAATTGATCCAGGAGACTGGGAGCCCAGCCGGAGGATGGTAGCAGCAGTGCGGGCCCAGGTGAAGCGGGCCTGGAATGAGGAGTGGTGCCAGGAGTAGGTAGGAATGGCAACCTCCCTGGCCCCAGCAGCAGAACCCGTGCTATCCCCAGCCGCTGACGGGGCCGCAACACTGCCTCCGTCCCCAGCCATGAAGGTCCAGGCCGCGTTGCCACCAGACCCAGCCCGGGAAGATCTGACAACCATGAGAGGAGTTGCCGGTGACCAGGCTGCACCTCATTCCACTGATGGGGACTCGGCAGCGAACCGTCCAGGTCAGGAGGATGTCCAGGGCCAGGGAGCCAGGACCGGTTCCCAGGTCCAGCCATGGTAGCTCGAAGCAGGTAGCTACCAGAATGCTGTGTTAATGTTATTTTCAGCAGAAAGTTAACTTTTCAAAGCATAACTATGGACCTGAGTCACAGGACTGGAAGTAACACAAACTTTCAATGTAAATAAGTTGCACTATTGTGTGCTAAACCTGGTTAAGCCTGCAGTACAGGATTATTCCCAGTAGAGTGGCAGGCGCAGGAAGGGTCCGTGACAGAGCAGGCCAGGACCCCGTCACCACAGGAACTGGTAACGCTCTCCCAGGACTTTACAACTTTGTTTGCTTATCCAGGAACAAAAGGACACCAGGGACTTTGGATGGGAAACCACTGAGCAGTGGTGCCAGAGACTCTGGGTGACTTGTGGTAAGGAAGGTGAAACCAGGTTGCAACGTTTAAGAGAATGTGCCTCCCGCAAGGGAAGAAATGTTTAAAATGTTTTAGAGTGTTAACCTGTTTAATGTTCTGTATGTAAAAACTGCAGTATGACCTGTTGGAATTGCAGCCCGAGGACGTGCTGAATTTAACCAAGGGGGGAATGTGATGCTCCTGCGGTAGCCAGGTGTCACAAAACAATGTAACATCACTGTAACAGCTCAGGTCCTACATAACTGCCAGTCGGTACACACACCAGCACACTTACACTTAGAACCAGGTGACAGGGCTGGGCACTGTTAGCAAACAGCCACCTGGGGGAGGAGTGAGTGGCTTGGGGGGGTAGTGTAGGTAGAAAGTGGAAGAGAGTAGGAAAAAATAAGGGAGAAGAAGGAGGGTGGTTGAAAGGAGTCGGGATTGAGCAGTCGTAAGGAAGAGAGAGAGTTGACAGAACAGGTGTCAAGACAGACAAAGGAATCTTGAGACATAGATAAAGAGGAAGGAAACTGGAAAGAAAAGTGAGGGTTAAGAAAGCCGGCGGAGTATTAGTAAAGACACTGCTAGGACCTGAGGAGAAACATCAGCCACTCAGGGGAGAAAGTAACTGGAGAGTAGGGAATCAAGCTCCAGAGCCAGTGGAGTCCTGTGGAGGTGGAAATCCAGGGCTCCCAGTACTTTGCACGCATGGGGTGCAGATCTAGAATAGACCGGGACTTCAAGCCATCTGTTAACTCTGCCAGGCGGGTGGGTTTCCAGGACTCATCTGCCACCACTAACGTCTGAGGCATCAGCAGCAAAGGGAGGACCGTGACATACTCCCTTAAATAGTCCAAGATGCCTTCGGCAGGACACAGACTCCAGATGGACCTCAGGGAGCTTGAAGCCAGGGAGGAGACGCGCACACATGCGCATCAATGGGCGAGTGGCACCAGGTTGGCTGGCACAGGGACACAGGACTCGGGCACACCTGGGATCCAGCACGTCCCCTGGGTGCGAACCCAGCTGTAAATAAAGCGACCAAACTGCATTCCCCTGTCTGGACTGAGTTATTTCCCCGTGCCTCCACGATAACCCTTACCTACCCCTGGGGAAAAGCCCTACTCACGGAGGGCTTCACCATCCACGCTGCCCCATCTATCAGCCCCAGAGAGGACTGGCAGCGGCGACCATACCATCCCTAGCAGCACATCGCGAGTGGCGTAGTCGGACTATATTTTTTATAATTTTCCTTTTATTAAAAACTGATCGGTGCCCCTGGATCCGGGACTCCTCGATCCACGGACCGCCTGGATCCGAGCAGCTTGGCTGCTTCGGGACGCGACTCGATTTTTCAATCGCAAGTGTGACGTCGGCCTTAGTCTGCAAATAGTATTGGGTGAGCTTCTGGAGTAGGAATAGTGTATAAGAGGTCTGTAGGCACAGATTCTACCCCTACAGACCTTGCTAATCTACATTTAGTGTAGGGCAAAATGCTGGAGTAGGAATAGATGATCAAATGGAGCAATAGGCAGAAGTAAACACAGAAATAGAGTGTTAGAGTATAAGTAGTGACCAAAGAGCCACTAAGAAATAACTAGTATGTGTACCTATGTGTGTTTAGTACTTAAGGCATAGACTATAAATCTTATACTAGAAGAGCGCACAAGACTTACGGAATATAAAAGCATAATTTTATTAGAGACACTATAAAAAGCATAAAAAAAATGGATATAAGAATATAAGGTAAAGCAGTGTATGATAACGGGCAGTAGATGGCACCAAAACACAGGTAATTAATATGTGCTGAACTAGTATGGAGATTACAAAATGGTAAGGAATGTTGCACATGATGCAAGTTAATACTAGTGCACAAAAAATGTGTTTAAAAGAACTGAAGTCCTCAGTGGTTGATACCTTTTAATGGCTAACTGAAAAGATGGTAATATATAGCTATATATTACCATCTTTTCAGTTAGCCATTAAAAGGTATCAACCACTAAGGACTTCAGTTCTTTTAAACACATTTTTTTTTATCTCTACTGGCTAACACGGTACAAAGATATATTTTACCTGTACTAGTGCACAGTAAGACAAATCTGTATAAGAACAGTATATATGTTTATTTAATCGTATGAACGTATACCTTACCATCATATAAAAAATAAACACCAGACAATGATTGAAAAATATCAAAAGGATAAAAATCAAAGTCGAATAGCAAGATTTTCTATATATGCAATAGCGTTATCATTTACAGTATAGAAATCATTCTCACCATGGTAGGATCTCAGGGGGCACTCCTCAACAATGTGCTGGATAGTTTGATGATCTGCTCCACAGTCACAGGTCGGAGAGTCAAATTTTCCCCACTTATACATGAAATCTGCACAGATGCCAAAGTTTGTTCTGATACGATTTAGAGTAACCCATGTTTTCCTTGGTAGATTGAAGCCTGGTGGAGGGTTTTGTAAGTTAGAGAACATTTGGGGATCACCGTCTACTACACTGACCCAAAGTTCTCGCCATTTCTCCTCTAAATTGAAGTCTTGTTCATGCAAGATGATTGCAGTTCGGATGGGTGAGTGTCTTGATTTCAATCGTTGTATTGTAACATATATTTTGATGTATTGGAAGTTTTTCATTATTCACTACTTTAGTGTATTCTTTAAAAAGAAGTTTTTGTCTTAGATTTGCAGGTTCGATATGACTCAGGACCGGTAACCAGTGAACAGTTGTAGGTCTAATAGCACCAGATATTATACGCAAAGAGTTGTTCAGCTGAGTGTCAATTAAGTTTATATGACAGCTATTTAACCATACTGAAGCACAGTATTCTGCAGCAGAGTACACCAGGGCAAGAGTAGATGTTCTCAAAACAGATGTTGCCGAGCCCCAGGAGGATCCAAAAAGTTTCTGAATAATATTATTACGAGCTTTCAGTTTTTTCAGTTTCTGCGCTAATTTATCCAAATGGGATTTAAAAGTTGGACTTCTATCAAGGATTACACCTAAGTACTTAGGATTGAAATTGTGTTTAACAGATTGGCCTTCAAATTTTACTTTAAGTTCAGTCTTAGCACTTGCATTGTGCAAATGAAAGCAATAAACTTCCATTTTTTGATGGGTTGGGCTTTAATCTCCATTGTCGAAAGTACTTTCCCATTACACTAAGATCTTTTGTAAGAACATCCTCTGCTTCCTCCATTGTTTTACTTACCATAGCAAGTGCCCAGTCATCGGCATATCCAAATTTCCGTGACACTGTTTTAGGAATATCAGCTAGGTACAGGGCAAACAGGAGAGGTGCCAGCACTGATCCCTGGGCCAGGCCATTGTTTAAAGATTTCTTACAACTGGTTGGATCACCCATAATAAGATGAAAGGTTCGATTTGCAATCATATTGTTCAAGAGGTACATCATTTTCTTACATGGAATCACCTTAAAAAATTTATATAAAAGTCTTTCCCTCCACACAGTATCATATGCGGCAGAGAGATTGATAAACGCTACTGAAACTTTCTTGTTCTTCTGGAATTCAGCTTCAATGAGAGTTGTTAAAGCTAAAACTTGGTCACTACAGTTTCGAGCAGGTCTGAAGCCGGCTTGCTCAATAGGTATTGAGTCGAAAATCTTTAAACTGATCTTATTATATATTAAGTGTTCTAAGAGCTTATATAAGCAACTCAACAAGGCAATGGGTCTATATCTTGATGGATTATCTTCAGGCTTCCCAGGTTTTAACAATGCAATTATTTTGGCATGTTTTAATTTACTAGGGACTTGAGCATTCTCCATAATATCTGAGAAGAACTTTGCCATCCATTTTTTTGCATAAGATCCACAGTTTTTGAGAAATTCAGGATGGATCCCATCAGAGCCGAGAACTTTGTTAATTTTAGTTTCAGCAAGGGCAATATCAATGTCACAGGTTGTAAAAGCGCGTGAGTATTCTTCAGTTGGTGCCACTGATGATTTTAGTAGCTTAAACTTATTTTTAACTTCTATGGTGTGAGCTCGATCTCTTGGACTTCTTGAGATGTTCACAATGTGTGCTGCGATTTGATTTGGAGTTATAGCATTCGTTTTCTGTTTTACTTTACAATTTCCTTCTAGTTTTCTTAGAAGAGACCATGCTTTTCTACTGGACCTTTTAAAGTCCAAATTCTCAACAGTTTCCATCCATTTAATACAACGTTCTGCATTCAGTTTGTTCAACAATTCCTCACCGATTTCACTATCTTCACTGTCAAGAAATTGTTTGTACAGTTGTTCACATTCATCAGACCATCCTGGGATATATTCATTCTGAAAGCGACGTGGTATTGATTTCTTTGCAGCTGTAATAACTGCTTTACAAAACCGTTCATAGTTTTTACTGATTGGAGGCATCCAGCCGATACACTTATCAAGGTGATCTGCAAACTTCTTCCAGTTGGCTTTGGCAAGGTTCCATCGAGGACGCGGATACGACGTTACAAGAGGAATAGATACTCCAATGGTGATGATGACCGGGCGATGCTGGGTACGAGGGAAATGTTTGACAACACATCGAGATGTAGATAAAGGTTGATTGTTTCTATTACGTGAGACAAAACATAAGTCAGGATTGTATCCTCTCTGCCAGGCTGCTGACTGGAAAGTCCTTTGCATCAAAAATGAGGAATATATTATGCGCTTCAGACCAGTTTACCAGATGCTCGCCATTGTCATCGTTGCTAGCATATTGCCAAAGCTCGTGGTGGCTATTAAAATCTCCTATGTATACAGTAGGGTGTGGGTGAAAATTAATGACTTCGGTGGGCCATTGTACTGCAGGAGGCTTGTAAATATTAACAGTTGTGATATCACCAACTTTGCTCACAACTTCATGGATGTCATTATCAACAGATGTAGATACAAGTATTGCGTTTTCAATGTTACCTTTCACATATGTTATATAGTGAGTGCTTAGCCTTTCCCAGTTTGGGAGCTAGAAATTGAGAATATTTTCAAAATTGTACAAAAATAGAATCATAGTCTGTCCTCTACGACTTTTGGTGGCTGCATTGCCATGCCTCCTAGCCATTTTAGCTAGGCCTCGCACTGAGTTCATATCCATAATGTTTTCAAAATTGTCCCACATTTCAAATGCAGCGGCCTTCTTCTCTGTCTTTCAGGGTGTATCTGAGTACCTTCTTATTTTTGCCAGTACTTGCACTTTGTTCATAAGCTATATGAGTAGGCTTTATTAGTGTAGGGCTAGCTGCTGGAGAACGGATAGTTTACAGTTATAATAATAAGGAATAACGTTTGGAACACCATTCTAAGTCTGAACTGGGTGCAAAAACCTAAAAAAACATCACTATGGGGAGATAAGGTATGCACACCAGTGACTATGTAAGGGGAATACATGAAATAGCAGAAACTGCTGTGTGAATACTGACTTGAAAAATCCAATAGCTATATGTAAGAGCTATATGTAAGACTCTTACATATAGCTATTGGATTTTTCAAGTCAGTATTCACACAGCAGTTTCTGCTATTTCATGTATTCCCCTTACATAGTCACTGGGGTGCATACCTTATCTCCCCATAGTTTACAGTTATAGGCATATACAGTGGAGAAATAAGTATTTAATACACTGTCGATAGTGCAAGTCTTTCCCCACTTACAAAGAATAGAGAGATCTGTAATTTTTTATCATAGGTACACTTCAATTGTGACAGACAGAATCATAAAAAAAATCCAGAAAAGCATTGATTTTTAAATTAGTTTTTTATTGCATGAAATTGAAAATTGAAAATTTGATGCAATAGAAAAATAGAACTTAGTGTTTTCCCCAAAAATAAGTCATATTTTTTTGCCCCGTAAAATGTGCCAAGGCATATATATATATATATATATATATATATATATATATCTATATATCTATAAAAAATCTATAATAATATATATAATAATACACACACACACACACACACACACACACACACACACACTCACTCATAAACACACATTGGATTGCACACACTCTCCACATCCAGCAATGCCGGTTGCTTTCGGCCGGCAGGGGAGCCTGGGACGCAGTGCAGTGGAGTGCGAGAACCTGTGGTAGAACGCATCCACCATAATCTTGTGTTTCTTTTTCTATATTTGCACCAACAGTTGTTGCCTTCTTACCAGGCTGCTTGCCTATTGTCCTGTAGCACATCCAAGCCTTGTGCAGGTCTAAAATTTTGTCCCTGGCGTCCTTAGCTCTTTGGTCTTGGCCATGGTGGAGAGGTGGTAGAGTGATTGATCATGTGTGGACAGGTGTCTTTTATACAAATGATGAGGTCAAACAGGCGCAATTAATACAGGTAATTAGTGCAGAGTAGGAGGGCTTGTACAAAATAACAGGTCTGTGAGAGCCAGAATTCTTGCTGGTTGGTAGGTGATCAAATACGTATTTCATGCAATAGAATGCAAATTAATAGTCATACAATGTGATTTTTGTGGATTTTTTAAAAAAAATTCTGTCTGTCACAGTTGATGAAAATACAATAAATTACAGACCTCTCCATTTTTTGTAGGTGGGAAAACTTGCAAAATCGGCAGTGTATCAAATACTTATTTCCCATTTTAGGTTTCTTTCTTACATTCCTTGCTGTTTCAACTACATATATTAGATTATATTCCCTATTAATTCCTCTGTTAGCAGCATATGTAATTTAATATGTGCAAGGAGTGCGGTAAGGGATGGGGAAGTGGATGTGCTGCTGATGGCGCAGGTCGAGATCGTGGGTCCAGGTGAAACTGTGTTTGCTCAGCTTATCCACGAGACCTACTTTAATTTCCCACTTTCTAAGGGGTGGGGGGTGCAAGACAACATTCCTGAAGGCCAAACAGTGCACATAGGTTGCCGGTTGGATAGCAGATAATAACCAGTCTTTGAATCAGAATGTTTTTCAACTTGTACCAGAATTTAATCAGTTTTTCCTCTCCATCTCTTGCTGCGTCTTTCAATCCCTCCTTGGAATTTTTGCTAGTCCTAAAACTGAGTACTGGTTGCTATAGGCAACAAAGGACATTGTTAGTATCAGACAGCTTATGTGTCAGTTAATGTGGGGAGAGGGAGACTGATTATATTTATAACTAGCTGTAGTACCCGGGCGTTGCCCCTGATATTAACTGTCTCTCTGTCTCTCTCCCAGTCTCTTGTCTGTGTGTCGCTGTCTGTCACTTTGTCTGTCTCTTTCCTTGTCTGTCTGTGTCTATGTCTCTGTCTGACTATTTCTATCTCTCTGTATTTGTATCAGTCTATCTGTCTCCATCTCTGTGTCTGTCTCTATGTGTGTGTGTGTGTGTGTGTGTGTCTGTCTCTCTTTCTCCATCTGTCTCTTTTCTGTCAGTCCTGGTCTGTCTCTTTCCAGGTCTGTCTCTTTCCAGGTCTGTATCTTTCCAGGTCTGTATCTTTCCAGGTCTGTCTCTTTCCCCGGCTGTCTCTTTCCCCGGCTGTCTCTTTCCCCGGCTGTCTCTTTCCCCGGCTGTCTCTTTCCAGGGCTGTCTCTTTCCAGGTTTGTCTCTTTCCCCGGCTGACTCTTTCCAGAACTGTCTCTTTGCCCGGCTGTCTCTTTGCCCGGCTGTCTCTTTGCCCGGCTGTCTCTTTGCCCGGCTGTCTCTTTGCCCGGCTGTCTCTTTCCAGGGCTGTCTCTTTCCAGGGCTGTATCTTTCCAGAGCTGTCTCTTTCCAGGGCTGTCTCTTTCCCCAGCTGTCTCTTTCAAGGGCTGTCTTTTTCCCTGTCTGTCTCTGTCTGTGTCTCTGTCTGTCTTTATCCATCTCTCCACCGACATCATATAACCTCACGCATAAGCTTCAACTAACAGTTTATTTTGTTCCTATAGCAACCACTGACAGTTGCTATTAATAACCTATAGCTCCCACCTCCATTCAGTTTAATAGCTGCAATTGTATGAGTCTATTTGTCTTCATCTCTGTCTGTCTGTCTCTGTGTGTGTGTCTGTCTGTCTGTCTGTCTCTTTCCCCGACTGTCTCCAGGGCTGTCTTTCCCCGTCTGTCTCTTTCCCCGGCTGTCTCTTTCCCTGGCTGTCTCTTTCCCTGGCTGTCTCTTTCCCCGGCTGTCTTTCCCCGGCTTTCTCTTTCCCCGACTGCCTCCAGGGCTGTCTCTTTTCAGGGCTGTCTTTCCCCGTCTGTCTCTTTTCTGTCAGTCTTGGTCTGTCTCTTTCCCCATCTGTCTCTTTCCCCATCTGTCTCTTTCCCCATCTGTCTCTTTCCCCGGCTGTCTCTTTCCAGGGCTGTCTCTTTCCCCATCTGTCTCTGTCTGTCTTTTTCTGTCTCTCTTTATCCATCTCTCCACCGACATCATATAACCTCATGCATAAGCTTCAACTAACAGTTTATTTTGTTCCGATAGCAACCACTGACAGTTGCTATTAATAGCCTATAGCTCCCACCTCTATTCAGTTTAATGGTTGTAGGATTTTAGAGACTAAGGCGGGCTTTGCACACTACGACATCGCAGGTGCGATGTTGGTGGGGTCATGTCGAAAGTGCCGCACTTCCTGCGTCGCTCTCGACATCGTAGTGTGTAAATCCTAGATGATACGATTAACGATTGCAAAAGCGTAGTAATCGTATTCGTATCATCGGTGTAGCGTTAGCGAATTCCATAATTACACTGACGCGACGGTTCGATGTTGTTCCTCGCTCCTGCGGCAGCACACATCGCTGTGTGTGAAGTCGCAGGAGCGAGGAACATCTCCAACCTGCGTCACCGTGGCTCCCGTCGGCTATGCAGAAGGAAGGAGGTGGGCGGGATGTTTACATCCCGCTCATCTCCGCCCCTCCGCTCCTATTGGCCGCCTGATATGTGATGTCGCAGTGACGCCGCATGACCCGCCCCCTTAATAAGGAGGCGGTTCGCCGGCCACAGCGACATCGCACGGCAGGTGAGTGCATGTGAAGCTGCCGTAGCGATAATATTCGCCACGGCAGCTATCACAAAGATATCGCAGCTGCAACGGGGGTGGGGACTATCGCGCTCGGCATTGCAGCATCGGCTTGCGATGTCGTAGTGTGCAAAGCCCGCCTTACTGTAAAGCACGGGGTTAATTTTTTCTGTCAAAACATAGTCTACGATGCTCCCTAGGTCAAATGAGGCGTCGGTGCAAAATTTTGTGATTGGAAATGCGACGGTGCGGATTCTTTTAGCGGACATATACACACACACACATACATACATACATACATACATACATACATACATACATACACTCAGCTTTATATATTAGATTTATATATACACAGCCAGCAGCCTCTATAATATATTATATAAATAATATTTTTGGCCAGCAGATGGTGTTTGATGGCAATTGTTAATGTTTGTTGAAGATGTAGTGCAGAAGTGGGGTTTTTCCAAGAGTGGCTGTGAGACTGTGGAAGGTTTGTGGGGTAGAGCCCTGGGTGGAGTCTCAAGGGAGCCTGAAAAGTTTTGCCAGTATGGGGCCCTGAAATTCCTGATTGCAGCCCTGCACTCCAGGTATGATGGGAGTGATTTACCGTATTTTCCAGTGTATAAGACGACCCTATCTTTTCTAGTTAAAATAGAGTTTGGGATATCTACTTACATAATTACCACTTTTGTCTGTTCCCCCTATTCCGTCATGGACCGCGGCATTGTCCGTTGCGCAGCCGCAGTTCGAACGATGCTCCGGCTTCCGGGTCCTCACTGCACGCACGCACGCACGCACGCACGCACGCACGCATGCACACACACATATACACACACACATAGCCGACACCGAACACATATCACTGCACGCATGCACGCATACACACATATACACACACATAGCAGACACCGAACACATACACACACATAGCGCACATGCATGTATACACTGAACACAGACACACACAAACTGCTGTATACTCACCTGTCTGGGGCCGCTGACACTTCTGCTGTCAGCCCTTTACTGCAGTTGAATGCTTTGTGGCGCCGTAAAGCATTCAACTACAGTAAAGCCATGATATCAACCTGCAGTGGCCGCTTCGTACACCGGACGTTATCACGGAGGAGTCTGTGTACTGCAGCTGGAGGCTCCACGGGCACGGAGGACAGGTGAGACACTGCATAATAGGGGACAGAAGGAAACCAGCAGGATCACAATGTGCTCATTACTGCAGAGGACATCAGCCCCCCCACCAGATCTGTATGCCCCCCAGACCCCCCAGCAGATCTGTATGCCCCAAGCCCCCCCACCAGAACTGTATGCCTCCAGCCCCCCCCCCAGATCTGTATGCCCAAGCCCCCCCACCAGAACTGTAGCCCCCCCCACCAGATCTGTATGCCCACAGCCCCCACCCACCAAATCTGTATGGCCCCAGCCCCCCCTACCAGAACTGCATGGCCCCAGCTCCCCCCACCAGATCTGTATGGCTCCAGCTCCCCCCAACAGATCTGTATGCCCCCCACCAGATCTGTATGCCCCCAGCCCCCCAGGACTGTTTGCCTCCAGCCTCCCCACCAGATCTGTATGCCCCCAGCCACCCCACCAGATCTGTATGCCCCCAGCCACCCCCCACCAGATCTGTATGCCCACAGACCCCCCCCACTAGATCTGTATGTCGACAGCCCCCCACCAGATCTGTATGCCCCCAGCCCCCCACCAGATCTGTATGCCCCCAGCCCCCCCACCAGATCTGTGTGGCCCCAGCCTCCCCACCATATCTGTATGCCCCCAGTCCCCCCCACCATATCTGTATGCCCCCAGTCCCCCCCCACCATATCTGTATGCCCCCAGTCCCCCCCACCAGATCTGTATGCCCCCAGTCCCCCCCACCAGATCTGTATGACCCCAGCTCCCCCACTAGATCTGTATGCCCCCAGCTCCCCCACTAGATCTGTATGCCCCCAGCTCCCCCCACCAGATCTATATGCCCCCAGCCCCCCACTAGATCTGTCTGCCCCAGCTCCCCCCACTAGATCTGTATGCCCCCAGCCCACCACCAGATCTGTATGCCTGCAGCCTCCCAGGACTGTATGTCTCCAGCCCTCCCCCCAAATCTGTATGGCCCCAGCCCCCCACCAGATCTGTATGGCCCCAGCCCCCCCACCAGATCTGTATGCCCCCAGCTCCCCCCACCAGATCTGTATGCCCCCAGCTCCCCCCACCAGATCTGTATGCCTCCAGCTCCCCCCACCAGATCTGTATGCCACCAGCCCCCCACCAGAACTGTATGCCCCCAGCTCCCCCCACCAGATCTGTATGCCCCCAGCTCCCCCCACCAGATCTGTATGCCCCCAGCTCCCCCCACCAGAACTGTATGCCCCCATTCCCCCCCACCAGATCTGTATGCCTCCAGTTCCCCCCCACCAGATCTGTATGCCTCCAGTTCCCCCTACCAGATCTGTATGCCTCCAGTTCCCCCTACCAGATCTGTATGCCTCCAGCTTCCCCTACCAGATCTGTATGCCTCCAGCTTCCCCTACCAGATCTGTATGCCCCCCACCAGATCTGTATGCTCCCAGCCCACCCACCAGATCTGTATGCTTCCCCCCCCCCCCACCAGATCTGTATGCCTCCAACCCCCCCACCAGATCTGTATGCTCCCCACCAGATCTGTATGCCACCAGCCCCACTCACCACTGCTCCTGTCAGCACCGCTAAGCATAGACGGATGTTTATTCCACCGCACTCCCGTACTAGTACTGTATATAATCGAGTATAAGCCGACCCGAGTAATGAGCCCATTGTTTAGTAATGTGCCCATTGGTTTAGTAATGTCCCCTGCAGTAATGAGCCTATTGTTTAGTAATGTGGCCATCATTGTCCCCCCCCCCCTCGTAGTAATGAGCCAATTTTTTTAGTAATGTCCTTACTGGTTTCCTTCTTGTCCCCTTTTATGCCATTGCTTATACACCATAAACATTCTCACATCTTCTCCGTTCCCGCGGTGACCTAAGCTGCTTCTTGTAGACCTCAGGCACATAGACCCCTCCGTGATAGCGTCCAATGTAGGGGGCTGCTCTCTGCCGTCATGGCTTTACTGCAGTTGAATGCTTTGCGGTGCCTTAAATTCAACTGAAGTAAAGCGCTGAAAGCAGCGGCCCCGTGTATTGGATGTGATCATGGAGGAGTGCTTCTTGTGGACCTCAGGCCCATAGACCCCTCCATGATCGCGTCCTGTACACGGGGCCGCCGCTGCTGCTTTCAGCGCTTTACTGCTGTTGAATATGGCACCGCAAAGCACCGTGCACTGTATAAGATGACCCCCCCCGACTTTTGAGAAGATTTTCAGGGGTTAAAAAGTCATCTTTTACGCCGGAAAATACGGTAATTGTCCAAAAAAGGCGTTTTTTTTTCTGACAAGGAGCAGAGTTTAAATTCCAGGGCTTTTACACCTATGACCTCCGTGCCCTTTTTCTGATTTGCACTCAGAAAAAAATGTACCAGCATCCTCTTGGCCGGCCAAACTCTGAGTGGAGTGTTGCATGATTCATTGGATTGGAGAAACAAATGCTAGGGGCGAATTTATAAAAAATGTACAAATATATGCGGGGACAGTACAGAGCTCTCTCTAATAATCATTTCATACCTTGGCCTGCAACAGGGACAAGGGGGGCATCCACTACAGTTAGAGGAAAGGAGGTTTAATCATAATCACAGATGCAGATTCTTTACTGTAAGAGTAGTGAGACTATGGAACTCTCTGCCACATAATATTGTAATGGTTGATTCACTACTAACATTTAAGAGAGTATGATAATAGACTGTGGAGGAAAGAGGCGCAATAGGGTCTTACCCAAGTAACAATGGGAGAAAATGGAGGGAGAAACTACTCACCTATAGGGGTTGTGAAAGTCACAACTCCTATAACAGCATGTATGTAGAAGGTCAAGAGTCACAGCAGCGGTCCCTCGGTTTTGGCAGATAACAGAGAGTAATAGGATGAGGGTTTCCAGGCCGCACCAATGACGATCACATTAAACTGCTAGATTAATGTTGCTTTTTATTCCAATTACAGGTCTACGCGTTTCGGAAGGCACCCCTTCCTTCTTCAGGACCAGATGGCAAGAAAACATCAAATCTCAAATTTGAGATTTGATGTTTTCTTGCCATCTGGTCCTGAAGAAGGAAGGGGTGCCTTCCGAAACGCGTAGACCTGTAATTGGAATAAAAAGCAACATTAATCTAGCAGTTTAATGTGATCGTCATTGGCGCGGCCTGGAAACCCTCATCCTATTACTCTCATTTAAGAGAGTATGAAATAGATCAATATTTTCTTCCTTATATTATTTCATAATATATAGGTCAAAATGATAGAAAATTCAAATTAAGCCACTCTATAATCAGATTACAAATAAGTAAGGCACAAAGTGTTTATAGGCTAAAAGATGTAGTCTTTGTTATTCCAAAATACTATAAAATCTAAATCAGAAACACAATACCCAAATATAGAAAAACTATGGCCAGTGTAATTAAAAAGTGCTAGTAGATGGAACACAAAATGATGGACACCCACAGCGTGTGAAAAGCGGAGTGGAAAAATTATATAGGGGCAAATTGCAGTGGTAAGTCTATAGTAATCCACCATACAGAAGCACATCAATGCCAAGTCCTACGCTATCTCAATAACGAGGTACTGAAATCACCACAAGGATATTTACTTCAATGTTGGCTAAAGAGTATAAATAAGGTCAGACTTCTTAGATATGGGAAAATAACCCCCATTGAGAGCTTGACATGCATTAACAACCTCTTCCCATTTCACATTACCAATAGCCACTTCTTCATATTAGTAGTGGAAAACCCCTTTAATTCACAAAGTTGGATACATAAAATATTCCAAAATGTCTTAGTATACTGAAGCATTAAGATTTCTCCTCACCGGAAGGAGGCCTACCCCTGGAAAACAACAGCATATACAGTGTGTCCACCCATATCCTGTCCACCGCCATTAACTTCAGAAAGGCGGCAGCTATAGGAATAGAAGTGGTGTCTAGGTATAGTAAAGTAGCAATGCGCTACGCAATGAAACCACCTATAGCGCCACCTGGTGGAAAATGAGTTAGCATTTTTATCTCGAAAATGGAACGAGATAGAGAAAAAAGTGAATTTTAAAGTGGTAGGGCATCAATTTAATACAAATCGACACCTTGCATACAGAAATGCTATGATTAGAACGTGTAAAACTCACAAGGCTATGGACTAGAAGCGATGCCTCATGGAGACCTTCCTACAAGTCATTGGGTATGATGGCTGTGTGGAGTGGCCTCCACGCTCACCTGACCTGACACCATTGGACTTATCTGTGAGGTCACATCAAACAGCAGGTGTTTGTGACCCCTCCACCAACATTGCAGGACGTACAACGATGTATCACAGATGCTTGTGCAAAAGTGTCACCTACCATATTGCACAACGTGCAGCAAGATACAGTATACTGTCCAGAGTCCAGATGTGCATTGCAGCTGACGGTGGCCACTTTGAGCATCAAAGGTAAATGAGTGCGATATGCGTGACCAGCATTCAATGTTTTGGGGGGGGGGGGGGGGTCATGGGTTTCATATCATAGCATTTTTGTATGCAAGGTGTCGATTCGTATTGAATTGATGATGCCCTACAATTATTTAATTTACTTTTTTTTCTCTATCTCTTTCCGTTTTCGAGATAAAAATGCTAACTCTATTATTTTTTTCCACCAGGTGGTGCTATAGGTGGTTTCATTGCGTAGCGCATGGCTACTTTACTATACCTAGACACCACTTCTATTCCTATAGCTGCCGCCATTCTCATGTTAAAGGCGGTAGACAGGATATGGGTGGGCACACTTTATTTATCCCTCTTCCACCAAACTTAACAGTTGGCCTAATGAAGTAAGGCACTAAAGGCCCAGTCACACTAAACAACTTACCAGCGATCCCAACAACGATACAACCTGATAGGGATCGCTGGTAAGTTGCTAGGAGGTCGCTGGTGAGATGTCACACTAAGCGACACTCCAGCAATCCCACCAGCAACCTGACCTGGCAGGGATCGCTGGAGCGTCGCTACACGGGTTGCTGGTGAGCTGTCACACAGGCAGATCTCACCAGCAACCAGTAACCAGCCCCCAGCCAGCAGCGCCGCGTGGAAGCGATGCTGCGCTTGGTAACTAAGGTAAATATCGGGTAACCAACCCGATATTTACCTTGGTTACCAGCGCACACCACTTAGCGCTGGCTCCCTGCACACCTAGCCACAGTACACATCGGGTTAATTACCCGATGTGTACTCTGCTACGAGTGCAGGCAGCAGGAACCGGCTTCTGCGGACGCTGGTAACCACGGTAAACATCGGGTAACCAAGAAGCCCTTATCTTGGTTACCCGATATTTACCTTCGTTACCAGCGTCCGCCGCTCTCACACTGCCAGTACTGGCTCCTGTTCCCTGCACTCCTAGCCACAGTACACATCGGGTTAATTACCCGATATGTACTCCGGCTACGTGTGCAGAGAGCAGGGACCCGGCACTGACACAATTGTTTATAAAGGCAGACTTCATCATGGTGAGGGGCTAGATTTTATACACTTGTGGCAATGGGACTGAATCAAAAATCTAAATTCAGTGATTAGGTGTGTCCCAATACGTTTGTCTACATTATATATACTGTATATGTACAGTGCCTACAAGTAGTATTCAACCCCCTGCAGATTTAGCAGGTTTACACATTCGGAATTAACTTGGCATTGTGACATTTGGACTGTAGATCAGCCTGGAAGTGTGAAATGCACTGCAGCAAAAAAGAATGTTATTTCTTTTTTTCTTTTTTTTTTTTAAATTGTGAAAAGTTTATTCAGAGGGTCATTTATTATTCAACCCCTCAAACCACAAGAATTCTGTTTGGTTCCCCTAAAGTATTAAGAAGTATTTCAGGCACAAAGAACAATGAGCTTCACATGTTTGGATTAATTATCTCTTTTTCCAGCCTTTTCTGACTAATTAAGACCCTCCCCAAACTTGTGAACAGCACTCATACTTGGTCAACATGGGAAAGACAAAGGAGCATTCCAAGGCCATCAGAGACAAGATCGTGGAGGGTCACAAGGCTGTCAAAGGGTACAAAACCCTTTCCAAGGAGTTGAGCCTACCTGTCTCCACTGTTGGGAGCATCATCCGGACGTGTAAGGCTTATGGAACTACTGTTAGCCTTCCACGGCCTGGACAGCCTTTGAAAGTTTCCACCCGTGCCGAGGCCAGGCTTGTCCGAAGAGTCAAGGCTAACCCAAGGACAACAAGGAAGGAGCTCCGGGAAGATCTCATGGCAGTGGGGACATTGGTTTCAGTCAATACCATAAGTAACGTACTCCACCGCAATGGTCTCCGTTCCAGACGAGCCCGTAAGGTACCTTTACTTTCAAAGCGTCATGTCAAGGCTTGTCTACAGTTTGCTCATGATCATTTGGAGGACTCTGAGACAGACTGGTTCAAGGTTCTCTGGTCTGATGAGACCAAGATCGAGATCTTTGGTGCCAACCACACACGTGACGTTTGGAGACTGGATGGCACTGCATACAACCCCAAGAATACCATCCCTACAGTCAAGCATGGTGGTGGCAGCATCATGCTGTGGGGCTGTTTCTCAGCCAAGGGGCCTGGCCATCTGGTCCGCATCCATGGGAAGATGGATAGAACGGCCTACCTGGAGATTTTGGCCAAGAACCTCCGCTCCTCCATCAAGGATCTTAAGATGGGTCGTCATTTCATCTTCCAACAAGACAACGACCCAAAGCACACAGCCAAGAAAACCAAGGCCTGGTTCAAGAGGGAAAAAATCAAGGTGTTGCAGTGGCATAGTCAGTCTCCTGACCTTAACCCAATTGAAAACTTGTGGAAGGAGCTCAAGATTAAAGTCCACATGAGACACCCAAAGAACCTAGATAACTTGGAGAAGATCTGCATGGAGGAGTGGGCCAAGATAACTCCAGCGACCTGTGCTGGCCTGATCAGGTCTTATAAAAGACGATCATTAGCTGTAATTGCAAACAAGGGTTATTCCACAAAATATTAAACCTAGGGGTTGAATAATAATTGACCCACACTTTTATGTTGAAAATTTATTAAAATTTAACTAAGCAACATAACTTGTTGGTTTGTAAGATTTATGCATCTGTTAATAAATCCTGCTCTTGTTTGAAGTTTGCAGGCTCTAACTTATTTGCATCTTATCAAGCCTGCTAAATCTGCAGGGGGTTGAATACTACTTGTAGGCACTGTATGTATGTATGTATATATATATATATATATATATATATATATATATATATATATATATATATATATATATATATATATATATATATATATATATATATATATATATATATATATATATATATATAATATATGTGTATGTATATATATGTGTGTGTGTGTGTGTGTGTGTATGTATATGTGTATATATATATATATATATATATATATATATATATATATATATATATATATATATATATATATAATATATTATTTATAAAATCGTAATTAAATTGAATTATTCTTCTGTTGCAGATTTTTTTTTTTTTAGAATGTTATAATTAGATTGTGAATGATCTATTATGGGCACAAATGAGATGTATTGTTCTTCTTGCTATGCATCCCTAGTTTAAATGAAACATAGAAGTGAATTTGTTAATGTTTTGCCTGTTAAATGAATTGGTCTTCTATTCTGAACTCAACTCCATAAGGGGCCCAGTTGTAGCTTTGGGAAAAATCTAGAAAATTAAATATCAGTAGCAGAACTCTTTGTGATCTTTTGATGTGCTTAATCTCAGCAGGATGGCAAATCTCTGGTGCCTCAGACAGCTGTGCACAGAACTAGTCCTAGTCCAAAGAACTGTGATAGGAATGATTAGCAAATGCACAGAGCTTCCACACCAACCATATTACTGCAATATATTGTAGAACATGGTTGCATTGGTATTGAAAGAGCTAAGTCCAGATATAGAAATATTGTATATATAATGTATATGTGGCCACTGGATCTTTTTATGGATTTTAGGAATTTTTATGAATAACAATCAAAACACTAAACATATTTTATTATTTACAGGAGATATTTTATAATAAAAAATCCCCAACAAACCAGCGCTGATAAAAGGTTTAAGTTGATTTTTATTTTATTTCATTGCTATCCTTGTTTTAGACAATAAATTTATTTAGCACAATACACACAATCAAATATATACTAAAATATAAACCACACTAAATTAAAACAATTGAATGATAGCGCAGCAATCAAGTACCAGATGACTGGTCGCAATGCCCCGGCCGGTGGCAGAAACGACTGTTTGATCCAATGCAGTATATCAATTGATGTTTAAAGATATATATGATTCAATGCCAGTTAGTAATGTCGCTGCAACACAGTTTTTAAGATTAAAAATCCTAGAGAATTTTTTGTCAGTCCATAAGCAAGAGATTTTAGATAAGGACTTATAATATAACATAACATCAGTTGCAACGTTCCAGGTGCCCTTAAAGGATTTGAAATAACCGCACTCCAAATAGAAACTTTAGCAATGATGCGGTAGAGCACTGGTTCATCAAGTGTCCCAATAAGGTTTTACCTGTGAACAATTTCAGGCATCAAACCTCCGTAGGCTGAGTAATTGCACGATACTTTTACCTCCTGTCTGTTTGGCGTCGTAGAGCAGGGGTCCCCTTTTTGCGCTCCCAGATCAAGCGGAGCAGAGCCGACAGAGCACTAAGTAGTGCTGGCTTCCAGGGTAAGATGGTTTAAACGAACATGCAGCTTTTCCTGCTCCTCCAGTGGCAGCCTGGCCGTTCACCTCGTACACGGCTGAATGGTTCCACAAGGGGAGAAGCCGCCAGGTAAATCTTCACCACACAGGGTGAGCTGAGCAATGTCCAATCCTGTTTTAATTTAGTGTGGTTTATATTTTAGTATATATTTGATTGTGTGCATTGTGCTAAATAAATTTATTGTCTAAAACAAGGCTAGCAATAAAATAAAATAAAAATCAACTTAAACCTTTTATCAGCGCTGGTTTGTTGGGGATTTTTTATTATAAAAAAAATCTCCTGTAAATAATAATTTGTTTCCAGGCAAATTAAGGGGGATTTTTTTGCCTATAAACCTAGCTGCAGTTTTAATGGTTTTTGGGTCAAGCGCTAACAATTGTCTATAGACAGCTCGGTTTAAATTCTAACCATATTTTATGTGTAAGGGTTTCAACTGAGAAAAACCATTACACGACTACCAATGCCCCCTTTTATAAAGATTTACTCAGTAAAGTGATTGGTCTTATTATTTAACTTTGTATTAGAGCTGAGCCGACCTGCGGAAGTTTAGGTTCGCTTGGTTCGGCAGTACCTTAGTTAAAACTTCGGTTTGAGACCCGAACTTGACCCCAGATCCTATATAAATCCGAACTTCTGTGATCCGAACTTCTGTGATGTAAAATGGCTGTCAAATGGTCATAATAAGGGCCAGGGGGCAGGAAAAGGAATCCAAATGGGAGCAAACAAATGTTGAAAGGGATTAAAAAAAATGACGTGGCGTCCAGCCTATTTTCGATAACTAGCGCACGTAAAGCAGACAAATGCCAGCTGCAAGCCTCAGCAGTTAGCTTTACCTTGGCTTGGAAGGGCCAAATAACCATGGACCTATCAGCCTGATAATACCAGCCCCCACCTGTCTGCTTTACCTTGGCTGGTTATCAAAAATAGGGAGGACTCCAAGCTGTTTTTTAAAATTAAAATTATTTTTTAATGTATGCACCACTTTTGAGGCGGCTGCAGGCTGCAATTTTTGGGCTGGGAAGGGACAAATAAATATGGGCCTTCCCAGTCTGGTTGTCAAAAATAGTTTTTTTTATCATTCATTTATTCCCTATCCACAGTTGTTTGCAGGGAAATTGTCTTGCTCTTTATCCCCATTTTGCAGCCCCCCTAGCCCTTATTCCGACCATATCACAGCACCAAAGTTGGATATCTATTGATTTCTATGGGGTCCTGGGTCAAGTTTTCATTAATTCTGGGTATTCAACTGAACTTTTAACTACAGTTTGAAAGAACTATAGAAAAAGAAATGAACCGCACGCCCAAAATCATACTTTGATCTAATGTCTGTAGGAAAAAATGTATGTCTGAACATGAGGTTCTTGATTTAATATTCTGATAAGACTATATGAAGCCCACCTCTGAGTGGGTCCCTAACTTAGTTGAAGCCTTAAAGGTGCGAGGCCAGTGCACCAGCAGGGCAGGTCACCTGGTGCTTCATAACACCATGCTGCAAGGCAGACCACCACAGTGATGGCTGCCACACAGCACAAAAGCTTCCAGTATGTGAACTGAGAGCAAAAAGGCAGAACCACTCCTTGCTGTCTCCTGCTGATTAAAAACGCCTGTGCCAAATGGGAGGAGTGCTAGTTCAAGTAAAAAACAGAAGGGGATAGACAATGCAATAACTGTAGAAAAAGACATGAACCGCACCTCCAAAATCATACTTTGATTTAATGCCGCCAGGCAAAAATTTATATACCTGAACATGAAGTTCTTGGTTTAACATTCTGATCAGACTATATGAAGCCCACTGCCACGTCACGGCGAATCTCTGAGTGAGCCCCTAACTTAATTAAAGCCTTACATTTTTTAATTAAAGTTTGCCCAAACCGGATGAACCTGAACATCCACGGATCTGCTCATCTCTAGATGAAGGTAAGACACAATGCTAGAGTTGATGTCTGCATCAGAGGCAGCATATTTAATTGCTTCAGAGACTCCTAGAGTGCTTCCCTCAGGAGAATGATCACATTTGCAACCACCATCACTAACCATGTCCACTTATTTGTCGCAGCACAGCGTTCAGCTGTCCCTACCCCAGGCCTTGGAACGCAAGTGAAAAGCCCTCGCACAGGCCTAAGCACTAAACAGCCACATTTACAGACTGCTTGCCCTGGAAATGTTGTTTAGGCTTGTGGACACTGAGTCTTTCTATGACCTCATGGTGGCGGCTGTTCCTTGGTCCTCGCTCCCCAGCCACCACTTTTTTGTAGTGTGCCATCCCCACCTTACACAAGCATGTGTCCCATACCATCACCCATGTCATGACCTGCACAGTTACTGAGAAGGTCTACTTAACCACTGACACATGGACAAGTGCTTCTGGCCAGGGAAGCTACATTTCCCTTATGGCACACTGAGTGAACCTTGTGGAGGCTGGAACCTAGTCAGACCCTGGGACGGCATACGTGCTACCGACATCTAGCATTGTGGGCCCTAGCGCCATTAGCTCCTCATCTTCTGTTTCTGAATTTTCATCCTTATCAGTTACAAACTGTAAGCACTGCCTCGGTGAAGCAACAGGTTCCGCTGAAACTGACATATTTAGTTGATGAAAGATATAATCCAGCTGGGTGCAACAACGGTGTTTCTTTGTGCAAAGACAGACAGTGCACAAACTAACGTTTATTCGTTGCTGGCTCAACGCCCTTAGTCATAGGGTTATGACTGGATTATATCTTTCATTGTTTGCTTCGTGGCCAGGGTAGGGACGACATTCGAGTCTAGGGGTTGGTGAGGTCAGGTGGCGGTGTGCTGGATATATAGTATATTTAGGTGATGAACAGCACACCATCGCAGAATATTTCAAAGATCTAACAGACCATCGAACCTCCAACCGCGAATAATTGTGTGTGGTAATGGCTGTAACCTGGTGGTGGCTCTGAAGCTAGGCAAGCTCTCACACATACCATGGATGGCCCTCGTGCTCAACTTAGTGGTTCAGTGCTTTCTGAAATCCAGATTTGCCTGAGCTACTGTATTTGTCAAGGTACATGTGCACCCATTTCCACAAATCACCTACAACTGCCGCCGATCTAGGAGTGCTGCAGCAGTGCTTGCAAGTGCCAGCTCACGAATTTATTTGCAACCTGCACCATGCTAGAACTCAACATAACACATGTTGGCAAGGCTTTGTGAGCAGTAGAGGACCGGTGCTGAATACCAGCTACATGACCTTCAGTATTCCAGTCAGTATCTGCACATGAACCAGGGGCGCAACTACCGAGGTCGCCACTGCGACCGGGCTGGGGGGGGCAGGGGGCCCGTTGGCCCCAGCCCCTGATTCAGATAGATGTGTGTTGTAGGCTGCACATTCAGCTGAAATACATCACAGCACAGAGATCCATCAGGTCTCTGTACTGCGATGTGCCGGCCCGTGATTAAGGCCATGAATATTGCTCTCTACGCACATGATCCTGGGCATGGGGAGCGGATAATATGTTGATAGGTGATGATGCTGTAAGTGGCCGCGCATCACACTGACGTCATGCGCTGCGCCGCTTACATGCTGGTCAGTTCCCAGCATCGCAGGAGGATGCCGGGGGAGCGCAGGGTAGGTGAGTGCCATGGCCACCAGTCACACAGGGCCCCTTCTGGCAGACAGCAGATGGGGCGCCGCAGGGAGCAGCAGTTTACTGTCACTTGCTGCTCCTGTGGTTCACAGGCTCCAACACATGGCGCCCTTCCCTCCTCTGTGTCCTATCTGCTCTCGTCTTCACCACAGAGAGAGGGGCCCCTGCACTGCTGTGGCCGGAGAAGCTGCTTCTAAAGACCCTTTGAACTCCAGTAGGCCAAGAAGGAGGTGAGTATAATGTAAATCACGTGTTATGTGCTGTCTGTATGTGTTATGTTTAAGATGTTTTTCCTGTATAGTGTGCAATATGTAGCTGCCTGTTTACTGTATATCTGTGTATACTGTATGTCTGTCTGTGTATACTGTCTATCTATCCTGTCTCTGTCTATCCTGTCTGTCTGTGTATACTAGAAAAAACAAAAAACTGACCCGCACATCCAACAAATATGAACAGGTGCTAACTGAAAAACACAGACACTATAAATGCATACAGTTGCACACTGAAAAAGCCAAAAATGTACAAGGGAAAATATGGCACTGCATTACTGCAAAAGAGAGGTATTTAGTTTATGTATCGGCCAATGCATGTAAGCCCGGAAACCAACGGCAAAGTATATCTCTGTAATCCGGGAACCAACTTAAATGCCACTATCTAGGTTAAAAACATCCGTATCTGGGCAAAATGCCACTATTTGTACTACAAACCTACATGTATGGGCAGCTAGGCTCCTGCTACAATGGTTATGAACACAGCCAGGTCTTAGGGCGGAGTGCCCAGTCAGAAAAAGACTCACTAGAAATATCAAAAAACTGACCCGCACATCCAACAAATGTGAACAGGTGCTAACTGAAAAACATAGTAACTATAAATGCATACAGTTGCACACTGAAAAAGCCAAAAATGTACAAGGGAAAATATGGCACTGCATTACTGCAAAAGAGAGATATTTAGTTTATGTATTGGCCAATGCATGTAAGCCCGGAAACTACAAACCTCCACTAGAAATATCAAAAAACTGACCCGCACATTGGATGTGCGGGTCAGTTTTTTGATATTTCTAGTGAGTCTCTTTCTCTTTCTGACTGGGCACTCCGCCCTAAAACCTGGCTGTGTTCATAACCATTGTAGCAGGAGCCTAGCTGCCCATACATGGAGGTTTATAGTCCAAATAGTGGGATTTTGCCCAGATACGGATGTTTTTAACCTAGATAGTGGCATTTAAGTTAGGTTGCCGGATTACAGAGATATACCTTGCCGTTGGTTTCCGGGCTTACATGCATTGGCCAATACATAAACTAAATATCATCTCTCTTTTGCAGTAATGCAGTGCCATATTTTCCCTTGTACATTTTTGGCTTTTTCAGTGTGCAACTGTATGCATTTATAGTGTCTGTGTATACTGTCTGTCTGACTGTCTGTCTATACTGGTTGTCTATACTATCTGTCTGTGTATACTGTCTGTCTGTACATCCTATCCATCCTATCTGTCTGTCTGTACAGCTATCTATACATTCATCCTATTTATCTATACAAAATTCCATATGCCTCATTATGAAAGTGAACACATTGTACAATTTTATTTTTTTTTTTACTCGGTGCAGTGCAGGGCTATATACCAAGATGAGTGGACTATATACCACAATGGAGGCTATATACCAGGATGGTGTGTTATATACCAGGATGGGGGGGCTATATACCAGGCCATGATGGGGCCATATATATATCAAGATGGGCCATGATGGGGTCATATATACCAGGATGGGCAATGAAGGGGACATATATAGGCCATATATACCAGACAATATCCATGATCGGGGTCATACACCAGGATGGGGCCATAATGGGGACATATACCAGGCTGGGTCCATATATACCAAGCTATATCCATGATCGGGGTCATACACCAGGATGGGGACATATACCAGGATGGGACCATATATACTAGGATATAGGCATGATGGGGGTTATACACCAGGATGGGTCCATGATGGGGAGATATACCATGATGGGGGTATATGTATACCTAGATGGGGCCATGATAATGGACATATATACCAGGATGGGACCATATATACCAGGATATAGCCATGATGGGCTCATACACAAGGATGGGGCCATGATGTGCACATATTTTCCAGGATAGGGGACATATTTGCCAGGAAGTGGCCCAGGATGGGGGGGCCATGGCTCAAACTCTGCATCGGGGCCCATCAAACTATAGTTACGCCACTGATAAGAACCTATAAGTGGCCATGGATGTCTGACATCTGTATGGCTCTCCAAAACTTTGAGGACTCAATCAAGATAGTTAGCGGCGATCACGAAATAATCAGCGTAACTATCCCGCTTCTGTGTCTACTCCGATGCTTGCTGCTCACAATTAGAGAGGAATCTTTGCATGTGGACCAGGTGGAAGTGAAGGAAGTAAGTACACAGAATGAAACTACCCAGCCCAGCTTCATCTCAGCTTCTCAGCGTGGATTGGGTAGAAATGAAGAGGAAGAGGTGTAGGAGGAACAGGAGATGGTTGCTTGCACTACAGAGGCTACTACCCAGACCAGCATCTCATCTGTTCAGAATGGATGGCCTGAACAGGAGGAGGAGTGGAGGGAGGAAGAGAAGAGGGAGATATGTACCGCTCCGTGCTCGGCAGCCGAGCCGCTCGGATCTGGACCTTCAGTGGGTGGCTCGAGGGTCTCCAGAGGGGCTCCTGCGGTCACCTCAATCAAAAGGGGGTTTGTGGTTTGGGGACTTAGATGTACGTCTGGAGCTGTGTTAAGTTCGTGACGCCACCCACGGGATGTGGTGAAGGTAGACACCACCGCTGCGGTTACGGGGCACCCGGGGGAGATGTTGCGCAGCAAGTTGTTAACCCCTCCGTGGGTAGGGATGGTGGCCCCGGGACCCATTGGGGTGTTTGGCGGTGCAGGGAGATGGGTGGCCGGAGGGCACTGATGTACTCACTATTAGTAAACACACGAGTCTCTGGGAAACCAAGGTGATGGTGGTTGGTGCCGGCTGCAGTCTGGTCCCCCACCCAGGTGGTGGTCTCTGTCTTTCTCCCGCACCTGTTTGTGATGGTGGACTACCTGCGCTTGCAACTTAGGGAGTCCACTCCCGGATTGTGGTTGCCTGAGGAGCCCTTTTCCCGCAGACGCTGTCCCGTGGGATCTCTGAGCCGTGGCGGTGGCTGCTTATCTCCCTCGTTGGGCTGTTGCCCTCAGTTGGGACTTTGGGTGGGACAGGACCTCTAGTCCTGGCCGCAATCAGTTAATTAGCTAGCCCCCAGTAGCTTCTGGACCTAGCTTCAGGGTCTGAGTACCCCCCTTTGTGCTCCGGTTTCCGAGTCGGTTCCCTGGGTCAGTACTGGCAGGCTACAACCCTGTCCCGGTCCACCTCGGTTCCACCGAGCAGTCTTCCCGGCTCCTGCAGACAGAGGCCTCTGTCTGCCTCCTAGCAAAGGTTCCAGGGCTCCTACCCTGGCACCTGCTCAAATTGGTTCTCGCCTCTGCTGGAGCTGCACACAGCTCCAGCCCACACACCTCTCCAACTTGAACTCTGAAACTTATCTGTTTACTTTCCCGCCTCAGGCTATCTGAACTCCTTGGTGGGCGTCTTCCAACCGCCTGGTTCCACCCCCTGGTGTGTCCATCAATCCCTGAGGGGGGTGACTAAGGCTTAAATGTTTGGCTGTATGTTACCTATGAGGGACAGGTGTAATGCGGAGCCCTATCTGTGACTACCTGGCCCGGCCAGGGCGTCACAGATGTTGGAGGAGATGGAGAGTCCTTCTCATTGTCAAGCTGGTAATCATTCTGCAACTGAATAGTTAAAGGGAATCTGTCACCACGATTTTGCCAGCTAATCTGAGAGCAGCATATGATATAGAAGACAATACCCTGATTCCAACAATGTTTCATTTACTGGGCTGCTTGCTGCAGTTTTGCTAAAATCACTCACTGTTTTATCACTGGAGATTATCACTATTATTATTTATTATTATAGCGCCAATTATTCAATGCGCTTTACGTGTGAAAAGGGGTATACAAAGTAGGGACAAATACAATAATCATAAATAATATAATGCACAGAGTAGTACAGGAGGAGAAAGGACCCTGTCCACGAAGGCTCACCGTCTACAAGGGATGGGTAAGGATACAGTAGGTAAGGGTAGAGATGGTCGTACGATGCTATAGCAAATTGAGGGTTACTGCAAGTTGTAAGCTTGTCGAAAGAGATGAGTCTTCAGGTTCTTTTTGAAGCTTGTCAAGGCTGAAACTATGCAGCTGCCGCCCTGTGATCTCTCATGCTGGAGGAAATTAACTATATTTCCTCACGGCAGGCTAGAACGTTCAGTCATAGGGGTGCAACTGGAACGCTGTCAGTAACAGCTCTGTGCACAGTGAGCGATAGCTGTAACCCTGCCCTGGCACTGACTGACAGCCAGATCTGTACTGATGCAATGATGAGTCATATGTCAGTCAATTCCGGGGGTGTGGTTAGATCTGCCGCTCACTATGCACTGAGTGGTGACCGAGATGGTTTCGTGTGACTGAAAGCCCAAGGCTGCCCGGAGAAATAAAGTTAATTTCCTATTAGCAGTGGAGTTCTCAGTGCAAAGGCTGCATGGCTTCAGATGCTATTAACCTTGCAAGACATGGGGACCCTTGACGTTGAGTTGCGAGCTTGCGTCTTTTGACCAAAATATAAACCAATACCTCATATTTATTTTTCTGAACATTTTATATTTTTTTTTTTTGAGGCAGCTGCCCAAAGATGACCTTGTAAGGTGCCACGCACCCCACCTAATCCAATAGTAGGGGTGTCTAGTAGGCTATTGGCTGGGCATTGTGCTTCACATGTGTGTGACCTGTGCCCTATTGCAAGATTAATTCTAATACTGAGCAATTACCCCCTCCATGAATTGGCAGGTTAACAGTGGTTGTTTTGTCAGTATTTTCCAAAATTATTTTTAGCTAAAAATACATGGATGTACTGTGTCTTGTGAAAGTATTCGGCCCCCTTGAATTTTTCAACCTTTTCCCACATTTCAAGCTTCAAACATAAAGATAAAAATTTTAATGTTATGGTGAAGAATCAACAACAAGTAGAACAAAATTGTGAAGTTGAACAAAATTTATTACTTATTTTAAACTTTTGTAAAAAAGAATAAACTGAAAATTGGGGCATGCAATATTATTCATCCCCTTTACTTTGAGTGCCGCAAACTCACTCCAGAAGTTCATTGAGCATCTCTGAATGATCCAATGTTGTCCTAAATGACTGATGATGATAAATATAAGCCACCTGTGTGTAATCCAGTCTCCGTATAAATGCACCTGCTCTGTGATAGTCTCAGTGTTCTGTTTAAAGCACAGAGAGCATCATGAAGACCAAGGAACACAACAGGCAGGTCCGTGATACTGTTGTGGAGAAGTTTAAAGCCGGATTTGGTTACAAAAAGATTTCCACAACTTTAAACATCCCAAGAAGCACTGTGCAAGCGATCATATTGAAATGGAAGAAGTATCATACCACTGCTAATCTACCAAGACCTGGCTGTCCCTCAAAAATTTTATCTCAAACAAGGAAAAGACTGATCCGAGATGCAGCCAAGAGGCCCATGATCACTCTGGATGAACTGCAGAGATCTACAGCTGAGGTGGGAGAGTCTGTCCATAGGACAACACTCCGTCATACACTGCACAAATCTGGCCTCTATGGAAGAGTGTCAACAAGAAAGCCATTTCTCAAAGATATCCATAAAAAGTGTCATTTAAAGTTTGCCACAAGCCACCTGGGAGACACACCAAACATGTGGAAGAAGGTGCTCTGGTTAGATGAAACCAAAATCGAACTATTTGGGCACAATGCCAAACGATATATTTGGCGTAAAAGCAACACAGCTCATCACCCTGAACACACCATCCCCACTATCAAACATGGTGGTGGCAGCAACATGGTTTGGGCTTGTTTTTCTTCAGCAGAGACAGGGAAGATGGTTAAAATTGATGGGAAGATTCATGGAGCCAAATACAGGACCATTCTTGAAGAAAACCTGTTGGAGTCTGCAAAAGACCTGAGACTGGGATGGAGATTTGTCCATCTACAATGGAATGGCTCACAAATAAACGTATCCAGGTGTTAGAATGGCCAAGTCAAAGTCCAGACCTGAATCCAATGGAGAATCTGTGGAAAGAGCTGAAAACTGCTGTTCACAAACGCTCTCCATCCAACCTCACTCAGCTCGAGCTGTTTGCAAAGGAAGAATGGGAAAGAATTTCAGTCTCTCGATGTGCAAAACTGATAGCGACTTGCAGCTGTAATCGCAGCAAAAGGTGGCGCTACAAAGTATTAACTTAAAGGGGCTAAATAATATTGCCCCAATATCGCCCCAATTTTCAGTTTATTATTTTTTTATAAAAGTTTAAATAAATTTTGTTCAACTTCACAATTGTGTCCCAGTTGTTGATTCTTCACCATAAAATTTAAATTTTTTATCGTTATATTTGATGCCTGAAATGTGGGAAAAGGTTGAAAAATTCAAGGGGGCCGAATACTTTCGCAAGCCACTGTATTAGGCTGGAAATACACTTATGCATGTAAAATCAGTCCGACTTGCATGAAAAAAATCGGCCGATTTTAGTTCACGTTAGGTCAGTGTGCAAAGCAAGGGCGATGCTTTTTTTTAATTGTTTCCAGGCTAGCAGAGCGTGTGTAATGCGTGTGTGATCCGTGTGTGATCCTTTTTTTTCTCAGCAGCTGTCATCTGCCATTCAGCTCTGCTACATGGCCGCTGACAGCAGCCACAGACACAGCCATGTAGCAGAGCTGAATGGCCGCTGACAGCAGACACAGAGCCGCGTGATCAGAATGAAGTCGGATGAACGTCACCCGACTTCATTGTCATCCCGCGGCTCTGTCTGTGTGGCATGGCCTGATTTTCGGTTACCGGTGAAGTTCTCACCGGTGACCGCAAATCCCTTGAGTGACCGCAGTGAGCCGCGCTATCAGCGGTGCCATCACTGAGGTTACCCACAGCCACAGCAGAAGTCCTCCTGCTGAGATCTGTGGCCGCGGGTAACCTGAGTAATGTCATCGCTGATAGTGCGGCTCACTTCAGTCGCTGCGGGGAGCTTTTAGAGAGAGCGGTCATGGTCTGTGACCGGTCTCTGTCAGCTTCTGATGTAGCAGAGCTGACAGCGTCAAGGGACCTCTGTGGATTACGTCGGACATGGAAGGGTATTTGAGGTCTTGAATAAAGTGGTGAAAGAGGTTGGTTTTTTTTGTTATTTATTTCAAATAAAGGATTTTTGGGTGTATGTCTTAATTTTCTTAATCTTACAGGTTAATCATGGAAGGTATCTCGGGGAGACGCTTGCCATGATTAATCTAGGACTTAGTGGCAGCTATGGGCTGCTGCCATTAACTCCTTATTACCTCGATTGCCACCGCACCAGGGCAATTCGGGATGGCCGGGTACAGTTCCGGGACAGTCGCATCTAATGGATGCGGCTATTCCGGGCGGCTGCTGGCTGATATTGTTAGGGTGGGGGGCTCCCCATAACGTGGGGCTCCCCATCCTGAGAATACCAGCCTGCAGCTGTGTGGCTTTACCCTGGCTGATATTAAAATTGGGGGGAACCGCATGCCGTTTTTTTAAATTATTTTTTTTTTTTTACTGCATTATATAGACCCGCCCACCGGCAGCTGTGATTGGTTGCAGTGAGACAGCTGCCACTCATCGTGGGGGCGTGTCTGACTGCAACCAATCATAGGCGCCGGTGGGCGGGGAAAGCAGGGAATACGTGATTGAATAATGAGCGGCCGGCTTTTTCAAAAGAGGAGAAGCCGCCGGAGCAGTGTGAACGCCGTGCAGCGCCGCGCCGGTGACCGGGGATCAGTGAGTATGAGAGAGGGATAGACCGACATGGAAACAGAGAGAGAGAGACCAACAGAGAGAGAGACAGACCGACAGAGAGAGAATAGAGACCGAGAGGGAGAGACCGACTGACAATAATCGCATGTTTCTCAAAATACTGGAAATGAGTGAGTCTCACAATGTCGGTCAATCTCTATGATTGACCGACATTGTGAGACCTCACTCATTTCCATTGTTTTGAGAAACATGCGATTAATGTATTTAGAAAACGAATGTCACTAGGATGGTGTGAGTGCTGGTCCGTGTGACATACTTTTTTTTCACGCTCCCATAGAGTTGCATTGGAGAGACTCGTGCGTGAAACTCTACAAATAGCAGCCTGCTGCGATTTTTAACTCAGTCCGATTTGGACTGAGAAAAAAATAGCAGATAGGAGCTGCCTCATTGTTTAACATGTGTCCGAGTGCAATGCGAGAATTTCTCGCATTGCACTACTGCGAGAAAATCGCAAGTGAGAACCCGGCCTTAGTGAAAAAAAGAGCCCAAAGGTGTCCATATCCTTTTAAGTAGGGCAGAATCTCATGGTATCATGTATTTTAATGAATAATATACACCCAGTTGAGAGAGTTTTCCTACATAATGTAAACTGTAGGAAAACTCTGTAAGATGCACAATAAGCTCCATTTACTAATCTACAGAACATTCTGCATTGAAAAGCACAATACTCGCTGTTATAGTCATCCCACAATACATCAGTACGATGCCTTTGTGTGCACAAATATCAAATTATCCAACATCAGAAATGCGCAGGCAGAATAAAGGTTTTCATTTACTGAGACTTTATTCCTTTGTTGTAGAGCAAAAATCTTTACCCTTGTAATGTGTTAAGACACCTCTGAGACTTGTAGCTTTTACAAGACTACTATAAACAATTGCTCATATATTATAGTCTTTGCAGATGTCACATAAGGGTCCTAGGAATACGGTCAACAAGGGAAATGGAGTTGTTTGTTTTCTTATTTCTTGCTTCAAGCTCACTTACCAAAGATATCTGGATTCCCAGAGACTTTACAATGATGTTCTAAAGCAGCTCGTGTTGTAGAAAAAAAAGTGATGGACCGGCATTCAATAAATAGATCAGTGAATCTTCTGATTAAGCAACATCACCTCTGGAGGACTTTGGCACATAGAGGCCATTCTGTCGCGCAACACTGCACAAAAGTCTTGTCTTCTAAGAATTATGTGCAGTAATGTAGATCTACGCTAGTTAGTATGATTGCCTCCGAGTATAATGTCCACATTTTTATGGTGTTCTCTAATTATAAGGATGGCTTAATGGGTTTGATTTGTTTTCCAGATTACTATTTCTCTAAAAATTAAGAAGACAAGTTTCTGTGCTAATGAATGACCAAAATGGCAATAAAAGAGAGGGTCAATCAGACGCAGTATAGTGTAGGCCCAACATAACAGGGTTTGGAAGACATAGCAATCTAAGGAGGACGTAATTAGGTCAAGAGAGAAAAGGGAGTGTGGAGGAGAGTTGAGGACACTGAGTGGAGGAAGATGAGTTAGGATATGGTACCTTTTTAGTGAAAGCATGCTTTTTTCCTCTATTTATGCTTGGACGTTATTCATATCTGTAATATCCATATATACAATCATTTAGTATTTGCTAGATTTGTTTAGGATACTTACAGTACACATACCTGTACAGGTTGAGGGGCAGCCAAATCACTGTTAAAACATATAGACGATGTTCTCCACCCCCTCCCAACTTGTTTTGCCACTGTAGAGGTGTGTGCACTGCAGGTCCATCACTGTAGACTAAAGGCCCCTTTACACACTGCAACATCGCTAGCGATATCGCTGTAACGTCACCGGTTTTGTGACATAATAACGACCTCCCAGCGACATTGCAGTGTGTGACACGCATCAGCGACCTGGCCCCCGCTGTGAGGTCGCTGATCGCTACAAGTCATTCAGGACCATTCTTTGGTCCTTTGTTTCCCGCTGCGCAGCATGTAACGGTGTTTTTGACACCGTTACAACTACATCGTTAGCGACCCAGCCCATAGGCGTGCTAGCATTCCTATTCCAGCGAGGTCATTGTGCAGGTCCGTATAGCTGCTGCGTTGTTGGCCAGATCTGCCTGTTTGACAGCTCACACTTTCCAGCGATCCCGGCCAGGTCGAGATCGCTGGTGGGATCGCTAGAAAGTCTCAGTGTGTAAAGGGGCCTTAAGAGTGGATAATTAATTTTCCCAAGGGACCACATGATAGACATTTCCTGTTGTGGAGAGCTGAGCCAAATAGGCTGAAATGAATTCTGCTCAATATTAATATTAACATATTAATTATAATTATTATTTTATAACAATATTAATTGTATCACATAATATTGAGAAGAATTAAGTATGCTGATACCCACACAGTCCCCTTATTTACAGTAGCATTGTTGATTTAGTATTGCAGTATTTGTATACTGCTGCTGCACTTAAACAAAAGTACTTTTCAGGGCTACATACTGTCCTTTCTTTAGTAAAACAGCTGTTACATGCATTTAGTGTAGGGATAGCTGGTGGAGGAGGAATAGTTTTGGATTAAAGGCATATATATAATTCAGCATGGTGGCTTGCAATGCTGGGGTCCTGGGTTCAAATCCCACCAAGGGCATTATCTGCAAGGATTTGTATGTTTTCCCTGTATTTGCGCAGATTTCCTCATGGTACTCTGGTTTCTTCCCACACTCCAAAGACATACTGTATGGACATTTAGATGTGAGACTCAATGGAGACGGTGATGATCACATCAGTAAAGCGCTGTGGAATTAATAGCACTATATAAAGTGAATAAAATAAATAAATATAGACAGGGTTCATTGCTTTACAGTCCTTCTACACATACTGCTGCAACAGAAAAACAAAAAATATTTTCAAGACTACATACTGTCCTTTCTTTAGTAAATCCACTGCTACCTGCTTTCAGTGTAGGAATAGCTGATGGAGGAGGGATAGTTGTGGATTAGAGGCCAACATAAGACACTATCCTGTAATGCGTTAAAGCTGTCCTAACAAGAAATAACAGTGTAGCCCATGACTAGCAATTAGATAGCAGGTTTTATATTGTCAGAACAATTCTTAAAATATTAAGTATGTGATTTGCTTGGTTGCGATGGGCAACTCTTAAGGCCCCGTCACACACACAGATAAATCTTTGGCAGATCTGTGATTGCAGTGAAATCATGGACATATTGTTCTATTTGTACACAGCCACAAACCTGGCACTGATTGTCCACAATTTCACTGCAACCACAGATCTACCACAGATCTACCACAGATCTACCACAGATCTACCACAGATCTACCACAGATCTACCACAGATCTACCACAGATCTACCACAGATTTATCTCTGTGTGTGACAGGGCCTTTACTCTTTTTTTATGAAGGAGCTGTCTACCCTTTCGTTTTGTTTAACTTTATATGTTTGCAATGCGGGAGGATGATACGCAAACATTTTACTCATTTTCTGATCATCTATTATGTAAGACAGAAATAATAGCATCTGTAGCAGTCAGGATTAACAGTAGGGACAGAAGAGGTTTCGATCAATAAATGAATGCCAGCTGGAATCTCTTGCAGACCATTATGTACAAATAACACTGCAATAATTGATTTTGTATTTTAAAATGCATACAAAATATTAGTAATTAGAAATGATTAATCATAGTGTTAATATTTGGGGAAATTAGAGGGGTTCAAAGTTTGCAAAATGATAATTTTCTGAACTAAATACATAAATGAAATTCTACATTCAAGATGCTCTCATCCTTACCAACATTCGAATTGAAGGCAACTAAGGTTACACTAAATCATTGCAGCCGAGGTACACTTTGCACTGTCTTAATTTTTGGCCTCAATTTTGGCTAAATTATTGTTGTTTTACACAAAAATATTGTATTTCAGCTGAGTAATTAAGCTATAGCTATGGCACAAAATCCACAGCAAAAACACCTCATCATAGCCACAATGTGGGCATGGCCCTGCCATTACATCCTTACAACCTTTTAGATCATTGACCCTAAATCCATTAGAAGGATTCTGAATTATTAGAGTGACCTAGCGTTAAGGACCCCCTGTACTTGACAGAATACATAGGCATCTAATTTATTTTCTATGGTACTGTAAAATACTTTATATCCTTGAGGTGGTAATTGAGGCAAACTTGCTGCCAGGCCACAGATTACAAATCAGTACAGAATTCCGGAGCATTCTGAACAGTAAATCTTCAAAATGCCCATTTTTATATCACTTGAATACTTTAAATCCCCCAATGAATGCATTCGTGATCCTGCATCACTAGGAAACAAGATGTGGTAATTATATTTGCTGTATAGCTTCCTAAAGATGACATTGAGGGTAAAAATATATTTTCTAGTGACTTAGATTTATTGTCTCATCTCATTCACACTAATATACCATAAATGTTGTCTTAATAGGACAGATTTGTGTCACTGCTATTAACCTGTCTGCCAATACCCCTTACAATGGGAAAGCAATTTTTGCTTATACAGCAGAACTTGCTATAACCTATTAGTTATATACAGTATATATATATATATATGTATATATATATATAAAAATATATATGTATATATATTTATATATAAAACCTGGGAGAGCGATGTCCAGAAGATGAATCCTGATGTTGGTTCTGGTGGAGTCTATTTCTCACATGTTAATAAGGTCATCTGTTGTGTTCCTCAGCATACGGCTAGAGTTTATATTTATCAGTGTAATATTTTCTGTGCCTTTTGATGAATTAATATTTAAAAATATATTTTTGATGCTATGTTTGTTCATCAATGCCATCAGTCACTGAACTAGCTTTAGAGCAGGGGTCTCAAACTCAGCTGGGTGTATGGGCCGCATATAGAAAAAAAAATGAGGGGGGCAGCATTATTTGCAGGACAAAGTGAACATTTTTAATGAATCCATCCATGTTTTTTTTTCTATACATCTTGGATCACTTTTGTAAACATTTTTCGCTTGTTTATTATAACAAACGTGCACTTTTTTTGTTAAGTTTATATACAGAAAAGCATTTTTAATGTAAATAAAAAAAGTCATGCTTTAGGATTTTTTTTTTTTACATTTTATCACCTTCTTGTAATTGTTTTACAATTAACAGCATCATATAGTAATCTTAGCCAAAATCTTGTAGTAATGTGCCCATCCGTGTGCCCTGTAGTAAGGTGCTCATCCTTGTGGTATTGTGCCCAGTAGTATAGTGCCCATCCTTGTGACCTGTAGTATTGTGCCCAGTAATATTGTTCCAATCCTTGTAGTATTGTGCTCATCCTTGTAGTATTGTGCTCTGTAGTATTCTGCCAATTCCCGTAGTATTGTGGCCATCCCTGTAGTATTCAGCCCATCCCTGTAGTATTCAGCCCATCCCTGTAGTATTGTGGCCATCCCTGTAGTATTCTGGCCATTCCTGTAGTATTTTGCCCATCCCTGTAGTATTCTGCCCATCCCTGTAGTATTCTGCCCATCCCTGTAGTATTCTGCCCACCCTTGTAGCATTGTGACCATCCCTGTAGTATTCTGCCCATCTCTGTCGTATTGTAGCCATCCCTGTAGTATTATGCCCACCCTTGTAGTATTGTGGCTATCCCTGTAGTATTCTGCAAACCAACTCACAAAAAGATCAGATAACAAAATTTGATATAAGAACAATCTTTATTTATCAATAAAATATACATAAGAAAAAGAGGGGATGTAGCAACAGGGAGGATACACAAGGTGGCATACCAGAGCAGCTGGGAGCAGAGATATGTGCAGCGTTATAAAAGAGTCACCAAATAACCTTATTATAAGGAGAAGGGAAAGCCAGCATGTATTGATAAAGTATATTCAGGCCAAATTCCAGGATAAGACAATACAAAAGGCATCCAATGGTGACAATTAGGTATTAACAATGAGCACACATACTTACAGCTGGAATGGCGCCAAGTCCCATCCGACGCGCGTTTCAGCGTCAGCCTTCGTCAGGGAGGGGGGCGTGGCGACATACCGGCAGGGTAGGTGTATTTATATGGAAATCCAGTCAATCAATAATCGGATTAATTAGGCGGCGCATGCGCAGTGCAAGTCGGCACTGAGCCCAAGCAGGAAGTACGCGTCATCGTCACTTAGCAACCGAAGTCATCCCACTATGAGTCACCGCTACACGTGACAACAAAGTCACGTGACGCGATGACATTAGGGGGGCGAGCACGGAGCACGGACAATATAGATACGTCCACTGCGTGGGCGCTGTCCGGAGACCGCGCATGCGCACTAAATCCAGATGAAGCCAAGACATGAAGTATATTACAATCCGGTATTTATTTACCCAGAGAGAGTGTATATATATGTATTAATCAAAAGCGAGCAGGGAATACATATGCATATTAATCAAAAAATAATAATAAAAGGTAGTAGATGTTAATAAATATAATTCATTACTTTAAAATCCATAATTCATATATAAATATATATTTGTGAAAAAGAAATGTATGCGCATACACATATATGTATGCAAAAAGGCATACATAATATAGTTATTAGACAATAAATACACATGCATATGTAACCCTGCAAGCTTATTAAGAATCTTTCATATACATGGAAAAGAAGAAACATTATAATAACAATAGAAAAAAAAAAGGGGGGGAGGGGAAGTAAAAAGATGTGAAAATGAGTGAAAACATAAGCTCACTAATGAAAAATGTGTATGGATAATGTGTGAGAAGAAGTTTTATCTGCAACCAGATATAACTATATGAAAAAAATTTTTTATGACTAACTTAGTAGTGATGTGAAGGTGAGAAACGTGTGTAAATGTATGTAAAGATATCCAAAAATATCCGTGTAAAAATGAATATTCTTAAGAAAGTCAGCACAGTTTGAAAGAAAAACAATAGCAAATGAGCAGTGTGTATACACAAACAACATAGTGTAACCGATGTGGAGGTGAAGAGTGAATGTTGATAAATATGTAAGAGATAATGATTCTTAAAAAATGTATATTAAAAAATACAATCAGATTTAAAAAAAGGGGGATTCTTAAGCTTATATAGCTGTCAAAATATATACTGGGTCCACCGATGATCATATAAAAACAAAAACAACTCATGTCCTGGAAATCCTGAGGATAATCATAGGCTGGATGAAGATGATGGGCATAAAACATCAAATTGCAGAAAGACTGTAGAAAAGAAAGAAAATTTAATGAAACACTAGATAAAAAATATTAAAAAACCCATTAAAACCAGAGATAAACAATCCCTGCCAAGTGTGTAATAATGATCAGGAGGATAAGAAACAATAAAACAGAGGCAAATGTATGAAATATATATACACATACATATATGCACGCATATACACATATATATACGCATACACATATGCACAGATTTACAACAATGTATGCATGCATATAAAAATACATAGGCTCACAGATTAACAATGTGGAACCAAGTATTGTATCAAAAGAGGCCAAGTGGAGAATTTTTTACAAAAATGATGTGAAGCTAAGGTTTTCATTTAACCCTTTTGGATGTATAGTATCCAAAGTCCAGATCCAACGACTTTCACACTGAGCCAATTTTTTGGCCACATTCCCTCCACGGATATTCATAGGGACATGATCAATGCCGCGGACTTTCAATTGTGTTGAATCACATTGATGGAATCTTCTGAAGTGTTTCGGAATCGTCTTGAGTGACTCAATGTCGTCCTCCTTTGCCGCCGCTATGATGTCACGGATGTGTTCTCTTACACGTACTTTCAAAGCACGTGTAGTCAAACCCACATAGATTTTCCCACAAGGACAGGTGGCATGATAAATCACAGCCATTGTAGTACATGTAATATGATGTGTAATGATATATGTCACCTGTCCATTTGAATTTGGGAAAGACGTGGCACGTTCAATATTAGGGCAGGCCACACATCTCCCACAGGGAAAACAACCCCAATTAGGTCGTATCTTGAGGTCAAAAATTGGCTTTTTTGTCGATTGATAGTGGCTGAAGACCAGCATATCTTTCAAATTCTTACTCCTCCTAGCTGTGACACTAGGGTTTGGTGAGAGGTACTGTCTGAGGGATGAATCTGAACATAGGATCGGCCAAAACTTTTCTATGCTTCTCCTCATTGCATTCCATTGTGAGTGGAACGTTGTTATAAACCTAACTTGATCTTTTTTATGTTTATCTTGTTTGGTATATAGTAGGGTTTGTCTGTTGTTATTGCCTGCTCTGATGCGGGCCGCGTTGATATTTTTCCTACTATAACCCCGTTCAAGAAATCTCTTCTTCATGAGATCCGCCTGTTTCCAAAAATCTGAATCTGTTGAACAAACTCTTCTCAAGCGTAAAAACTGTCCTACAGGGATTCCTCTGAACATCTGTGGGGGATGTGAAGAGGTCGCGTGCAACAAAGAGTTCACCGCCGTGTTCTTCCTAAACATATCCGTTTGAATTTGGTTTTTCTGATCTCTCTTAATTAAAACGTCCAAAAAATCAATCTCCTTTGTGTCGTATTTATATGTAAAGCGAAGATTGTATCGGTTCACATTCAAGGCTTCAAAAAATATCCTTAATTCCTCAGCACTTCCCCTCCAGATGATGAAAATATCATCAATGTACCCCCCCTTTTTTTAAATCTGATTGTATTTTTTAATATACATTTTTTAAGAATCATTATCTCTTACATATTTTTCAACATTCACTCTTCACCTCCACATCGGTTACACTATGTTGTTTGTGTATTAACATCTACTACCTTTTATTATTATTTTTTGATTAATATGCATATGTATTCCCTGCTCGCTTTTGATTAATACATATATATACTCTCTCTGGGTAAATAAATACCGGATTGTAATATACTTCATGTCTTGGCTTCATCTGGATTTAGTGCGCATGCGCGGTCTCCGGACAGCGCCCACGCAGTGGACGTATCTATATTGTCCGTGCTCCGTGCTCGCCCCCCTAATGTCATCGCGTCACGTGACTTTGTTGTCACGTGTAGCGGTGACTCATAGTGGGATGACTTCGGTTGCTAAGTGACGATGACGCGTACTTCCTGCTTGGGCTCAGTGCCGACTTGCACTGCGCATGCACCGCCTAATTAATCCGATTATTGATTGACTGGATTTCCATATAAATACACCTACCCTGCCGGTATGTCGCCACGCCCCCCTCCCTGACGAAGGCTGACGCTGAAACGCGCGTCGGATGGGACTTGGCGCCATTCCAGCTGTAAGTATGTGTGCTCATTGTTAATACCTAATTGTCACCATTGGATGCCTTTTGTATTGTCTTATCCTGGGATTTGGCCTGAATATACTTTATCAATACATGCTGGCTTTCCCTTCTCCTTATAATAAGGTTATTTGGTGACTCTTTTATAACGCTGCACATATCTCTGCTCCCAGCTGCTCTGGTATGCCACCTTGTGTATCCTCCCTGTTGCTACATCCCCTCTTTTTCTTATGTATATTTTATTGATAAATAAAGATTGTTCTTATATCAAAATTTGTTATCTGATCTTTTTGTGAGTTGGTTTGCATGATTGTATAGATCAGAATATCCATTATATTTGTGAATAAGTGGGTGGTGGCATCTTTTTTCCTTATACTAGGAGACCACCTTATCATATTTAATTCCCATTATATTCACATCTTGCCAAAGCTGATTGTTTTGCAGAATCTTACAGCTATTGGAATGGATTACAAATCCAGGGATACCACCTGGACTTCTAAGATTGATGGGGTATTTAACAGGGAGGGTGCTGGTGTTTTTAACAATGATGATCAGAGGGATATTTTACAGTTACAGAAGGCTATCAAAAACAAATTACATAGGCGCACCAAACTCTGGTGGAATGGTGCTTTCTTAAAGAATTACAAACAAAAACAACTAGTACCTAGGGGTTTGCGTATACAAATCTTTCCTTCTTTTCAGGTTGAGGATGAGACTTTTGTCTCTAGGTGGGAAGAGATATGTACCACCAGTTCATTGAAGTTTATTGATTTACTTATTGATCTGGGTGGCAAGACCATCACAACCCTAGAGAAAGAGATTGATGAGGATTTTACGAAGCTGAAAAGCATTACTGACAGTAATAACATGTCTATCTTTAACTCCCAAATGGAAAAATGCTTTGATGAATGGGAGAAAACAATCCAAGACAATCAATCCCAGAAATTATCTAGAGACTTAAATGATTTTCAGTCCAATCAGGCATACCGTTGGAGGAGGAAAAATGTAAGAAAAATAGGCCAAAGGAGTCGTACACCATCTATGACCTCAATCTCATCATCTGAGAATGCATCAGACACCTCACAAAATCAAGGCATCACCACTCGGAATCTGAAGAGGAAATTTGAAAATAAACAGCTGAATAAGAATAAACAAGGGAGAAAGGACTTCAATGATGATCCACTCAAGGTAATCAATTTATCTGATTTTGAATTAACACCGACTGATATCTCAGTCCTATCTAAAGGACTAACTTTTGCACCATCTGCACGTTTTGACATCTTTACAGCCATAAAAGACCTGCATCTCTTTGGTCGGAATTTGATCTTTAAGAAATGGTTCCACAATGAGGATGAAAGAAGCCTCTTCCCCTCAGATGAGGAACAAGAATCTATCCGCATGCTTGAAGAATTGGCATTGGAGCATACACTTGGTGACAAGGGTAAGATACCTGAAACTATCCGGCAGAAGTCCCAAAAATTTCCTCCATTGGCCTCCTGTCCAGCAGTAGACCTCTTTGTAAAATTGGTCTCGGAGGATTTTGGTAAAATCTCTAGAAATATATATAGAGATAATCTGTCCCTAGAAGAGAGGCGGAGTCTGAACCGCCTGAAAAAAATTCCGGAAGTCCTATTTAAACCCTCAGATAAAGGGGGTAATGTGGTCCTTTGGCCACAGAAAATGTATGAGACAGAAGCATATAGGCAACTGAGAGATGGACATTGTTATAAGAAATTGACTTTTAACCCTTTAAATTCCTACAGGAGTATTTTGACAAACATCTTGGAGAAGGGTGTCTCATCAGGACAGATCACCAAGAAATTATCAGAGGCCTTAAATGTTTCCAACCCAACGGTACCTACCTTGTATTTTTTACCAAAAATACACAAAAATCAAGAAAATCCTCCAGGTAGGCCAATTGTATCTGGTGTGGGTGGTCTTATGGAAAATGCATGCCAGTTCATCGATTATCATCTTAAAAAATCTGTTGAGAGTTTACCATCATATCTTCAAGACACTTAAGACACTTCAGATCTTTTGAAAAAATTGGATCAGGTTTATATTGAGGACGACATGCTCTTGGTGACCTGCGATGTGGAGGCGCTTTATACCTCCATCCGTCACCAAGATGGCATTAGAGCTACCTCTTTCTATTTAGAAATGAGTAACATGGAGACTGACTTCACTGATTTTTTGTTGGAATTACTGAATTTCACATTGACGCACAATTTCTTTACCTTTAACAATGCTTTCTACCTACAGCTCCAGGGAACAGCGATGGGGGCGGCTTGTGCCCCATCGTATGCAAATCTTTTCCTGGGGCTGTGGGAGAGGGAGCTGTTCCTCTCGGATGGTGATTGATCAATGGACCGGGTCATATTTTGGGCCCGGTACATTGATGATATTTTCATCATCTGGAGGGGAAGTGCTGAGGAATTAAGGATATTTTTTGAAGCCTTGAATGTGAACCGATACAATCTTCGCTTTACATATAAATACGACACAAAGGAGATTGATTTTTTGGACGTTTTAATTAAGAGAGATCAGAAAAACCAAATTCAAACGGATATGTTTAGGAAGAACACGGCGGTGAACTCTTTGTTGCACGCGACCTCTTCACATCCCCCACAGATGTTCAGAGGAATCCCTGTAGGACAGTTTTTACGCTTGAGAAGAGTTTGTTCAACAGATTCAGATTTTTGGAAACAGGCGGATCTCATGAAGAAGAGATTTCTTGAACGGGGTTATAGTAGGAAAAATATCAACGCGGCCCGCATCAGAGCAGGCAATAACAACAGACAAACCCTACTATATACCAAACAAGATAAACATAAAAAAGATCAAGTTAGGTTTATAACAACGTTCCACTCACAATGGAATGCAATGAGGAGAAGCATAGAAAAGTTTTGGCCGATCCTATGTTCAGATTCATCCCTCAGACAGTACCTCTCACCAAACCCTAGTGTCACAGCTAGGAGGAGTAAGAATTTGAAAGATATGCTGGTCTTCAGCCACTATCAATCGACAAAAAAGCCAATTTTTGACCTCAAGATACGACCTAATTGGGGTTGTTTTCCCTGTGGGAGATGTGTGGCCTGCCCTAATATTGAACGTGCCACGTCTTTCCCAAATTCAAATGGACAGGTGACATATATCATTACACATCATATTACATGTACTACAATGGCTGTGATTTATCATGCCACCTGTCCTTGTGGGAAAATTTATGTGGGTTTGACTACACGTGCTTTGAAAGTACGTGTAAGAGAACACATCCGTGACATCATAGCGGCGGCAAAGGAGGACGACATTGAGTCACTCAAGACGATTCCGAAACACTTCAGAAGATTCCATCAATGTGATTCAACACAATTGAAAGTCCGCGGCATTGATCATGTCCCTATGAATATCCGTGGAGGGAATGTGGCCAAAAAATTGGCTCAGTGTGAAAGTCGTTGGATCTGGACTTTGGATACTATACATCCAAAAGGGTTAAATGAAAACCTTAGCTTCACATCATTTTTGTAAAAAATTCTCCACTTGGCCTCTTTTGATACAATACTTGGTTCCACATTGTTAATCTGTGAGCCTATGTATTTTTATATGCATGCATACATTGTTGTAAATCTGTGCATATGTGTATGCGTATATATATGTGTATATGCGTGCATATATGTATGTGTATATATATTTCATACATTTGCCTCTGTTTTATTGTTTCTTATCCTCCTGATCATTATTACACACTTGGCAGGGATTGTTTATCTCTGGTTTTAATGGGTTTTTTAATATTTTTTATCTAGTGTTTCATTAAATTTTCTTTCTTTTCTACAGTCTTTCTGCAATTTGATGTTTTATGCCCATCATCTTCATCCAGCCTATGATTATCCTCAGGATTTCCAGGACATGAGTTGTTTTTGTTTTTATATGATCATCGGTGGACCCAGTATATATTTTGACAGCTATATAAGCTTAAGAATCCCCCTTTTTTTAAATCTGATTGTATTTTTTAATATACATTTTTTAAGAATCATTATCTCTTACATATTTATCAACATTCACTCTTCACCTCCACATCGGTTACACTATGTTGTTTGTGTATACACACTGCTCATTTGCTATTGTTTTTCTTTCAAACTGTGCTGACTTTCTTAAGAATATTCATTTTTACACGGATATTTTTGGATATCTTTACATACATTTACACACGTTTCTCACCTTCACATCACTACTAAGTTAGTCATAAAATTTTTTTTTCATATAGTTATATCTGGTTGCAGATAAAACTTCTTCTCACACATTATCCATACACATATTTCATTAGTGAGCTTATGTTTTCACTCATTTTCACATCTTTTTACTTCCCCTCCCCCCCTTTTTTTTTTCTATTGTTATTATAATGTTTCTTCTTTTCCATGTATATGAAAGATTCTTAATAAGCTTGCAGGGTTACATATGCATGTGTATTTATTGTCTAATAACTAGATTATATATGCCTTTTTGCATACATATATGTGTATGCGCATACATTTCTTTTTCACAAATATATATTTATATATGAATTATGGATTTTAAAGTAATGAATTATATTTATTAACATCTACTACCTTTTATTATTATTTTTTGATTAATATGCATATGTATTCCCTGCTCGCTTTTGATTAATACATATATATACTCTCTCTGGGTAAATAAATACCGGAT